>NW_006921680.1:7661226-7662592 GCF_000298275.1 Orycteropus afer afer
CCCGTAGTGAATATGAAATTATGTCTTAAAACCCCTGTGATTCTTAACATTGAAATTCAGACACAGTAATGCTCAATTTGTCTTTCCATAAATAGAGAGGATCTTTTTAAACCTCTGCTAGAAGAAATGTCTATTTGTACTGAGTCATCATAGATGAGTAATATTCTAGAAATTATTTTTCTTAGTTTAGACTTCTTAAATGTTATTCAGTCTAATTTTTCAAACAAGTGTCTTGTATTTCAAGTATTATATTGTACAGACTATATAATAGCAATTGTTACAGAATCCTTTCCCTTAAAGGATTACACATTTCTTGGAATCATGTTGGATATTTTCCTTTATGTTAGTCATTAAGAATTACTGGGTAAAATCCACAGATGAAGAGCTCTAACATGTGTGTCTAAATAGGAAGCACTGTTTTAAAATCTGTTCCTTTGGAAATTTTAATATACATTTACATATACTATTATTCCTCAGTGGGTGTGGAGTATAGACTAATAAGTAAGTTATTACCAAAATATATGGCATAGAACTAGCAATTAAATATCCTTCTAACATGATGCAGTGTGGACACAATTTTTCAGTATATATTTCTACATGTGTGAATGTTAAGATGGATATATATCTTTAGGTTTTCTATTTTAATGACTTATACAGTGGAGTAACATCATACATTTACCTGACTTAAATACATATGTACAGGTGTAGCCAAAAAGAAAGAGAAAATAAAATATTCCACTCAATGAGTATGTACTCTGGAGTGGATGTAAGATACTAATTTGCTGATCCTCAGTCATAGTTTGTTTATGAGTTCTATACTGAGTGTGGCTTTAGGGTTTAATATATATATATTAAATATTATATTAATATATATATATTTAGGGTTTATATATATATATATATATATATAAAATACACAATATGATCTAAACAATATGAAATGTAGAACAACTAATTCACCTGGTTCTACCAAAGAAAAAAAGATAACTGCTATAAGAAAAGTATGTTGGCCTTCAGTGTGTCATTTCCCTAAGAGATTTTGACCACATGTAGTTTTCCTTTATGTGTTGACATTTAACTGTAGTGATTTTTTTTTTTTTTTTTTAGGGTCACGTTTATTTATTTACTTACATCCCACTTTGACACAGGTGGCTTATGAGTTGGAATTGACTGGAGAGCAGTGGGTTATAAGAATATAAATAATTAAATAAATAACCTGAGTTGAAAGGACAAAAGAAGAAAGAATATCTCTGCTGATGTGGTTTGATCCCTAGATGTTAGCATCTCTATGAGTTTTTTCATTATTTCATTGCAAAAATAATACCAAAAGAAGAGAAATTCAAAGTAAAAAGTTTCCTGTAACCTC
>NW_006921680.1:7663617-7675726 GCF_000298275.1 Orycteropus afer afer
TATGGTCCCAAGCCCGCAGGATCAACTACTCAGTCCCTCTGGGTAGCTGGCTGTGACCAAGCAATGACCATAACCTTGCCCCTTGTCAGCTACTGTAGTGATTTTTAAATTAAAAATTTAACATTTCACCTGATTTCTGCATCAGTCTATATTATGATGATCTATTTTCATCTCATTTGTTTATAATAGGAACCTGAAGAAGCATGATATGGTGGGTAAAATATCAGCTTTGTGTTGATGTTAGTTATTAAGCTTAGACTGGTTTCTTTTGTGCTACCACCTTAAATGTTTGTGTTTTGCCAAAGTACTTTCAATATACATGTTATTTGATCTTCCCTCTCATGTAATTGTTATTCATTGAATATTTGAGGAATAAATGGATAGCTGTTTTACATAGGTATAATTATCCCCATTAAAGAAACTGAAGTACAAATGAAGACAAATGTATTATCTTGGAATTAGAAAATTCAAGTTCATAGAGCACTTCAGGAATTATATGATCTTTGGAAAATCCCTTGGTCTTTTTGAGTCTGTAAAATAGGGATATTATTCCCCTCAGAAGGTTATTAGGAGGACTGAATGAAGTAATCTATTTTAAAATGCTTTGAAACCATAAGGATTTATACAAATATAAAGTTAATATTATAGTAATCACACACACACACAAAACTCACTGCCATCAAGTTCAGTCTGACTCAACAACCCCCATTGGATTTCTGAGGTGATAAATCTTTATGGAAGTAGGTTGCCCCATCTTCCTTCTGTGGAGTGGCTGGTGGGTTTGAACAGCCAGCTTTCTGGTTAGCAGTCTTAGATACCACCTCCCCAGAGGTCCTTTACAGTATTCTATATACTATCATTTGTAAATTCAACAGTTTAGTAACATATTGGGAAAGAAAATTTCATCTCTTTCTACTGTTTCTACCCAGCCTCAGGTCTGGAGTTACTATGTGTAGTTAATTTCTATCATGATACTAATATTAATTATAAAAACAATTTTGCAAAATTCTTGTTCTCATGAGCCCATACTTCAAAGTTAATCTTACACCTGCAATATATTGTGGGAGTTCTCTGAATAATAACTTTCAAAATCTCAGATAATGAATATTTCTTTAGTTGTCCTCCCTACCCCCCAAATTTATTCAAGTTTGTAATCCAGAAAAAGAGATATCTTACAAGTTACCTACACAGTCTCATTCTTCTTGATTTAACCTGGTATTTCCCAGAATGTGGACTGAAAGTCATGGTGATAAACTTATTTATTTCATTCATTGCTTCAAGACAGAAGGATATGCATTAGATTAATTATGACACAAGTATTTTGGTATAAGTATGGCAGATAATTAGTTACATTGTTATTATTGTCCAGTAACATCCTAAATCTGTAAGAAAAGTACATATTTCATATTTCTCACATTTGTTTCCCTTTCTGATTTAATCTTTGAGGATATTCTGCAATTGCACATTTGATTTTTTGTCTCAAATATCTAATACAATATACTTTGAAATAGTGGAATTACATTTGATATTGACAACAAATATATTAACAAAAAAGTAAGCATCATAGGAGAAAATGTGGAAATGGATATACATAATAAAATAACAGAAAAAAAAGTTTTGAGAAGGTTTGTATAGGAGTAACAGGAGATATCACCAGTGTGTTTCTTACTTGGTACTTGTTTTCTTTCAGGAAAAGTCTTATCAGCTGGAGAGAGTTGCTCTTTTCTTTGAACTAAGCTCTAGTTTCTCTGAAATTAGATTTTGTATTCCCAAGGCTCCACTCTGCAATGCCAGCACAAACATACATCAGCAGCTGCACAACACTTTAGAGTTAGCAAGAAGATATCAAGCAATTACTTATTCCATTTTAGAGACTCAGTGGTGGTATTTTTTAAACTTCTAGAATTGTTTTGGAGGGGAGGGAGAGTAAGACAGTAAATATATTTTGTGAAAAGTATATGTAAAATTATAATATAAATTAATTGGAACGATTGCATTTGGCAATGGCGGGTTTAGGAAAATATCTCTGTTTTATTCTTCTCCAAACAAAACTACATATTGTTTGTATTAACTGTATAACTGAGTGTATTTCTTTTCAGTTTATTCTGGTAAATAAGTGTCATTCTAGTGAATTTTTTTTTGGCCAGTACATTGTACAGTGAAAGAAAGGTAATGATTCTAAATAAAATAGCAAGATTTATTTTTTTGATAATACACAGGACTTAGAATTATTCTGTTACATTTTCTAAACTCTGCAGAGGTGTTCAAACAAACAAACAAACAGAAGAAGCAACCAGTTGCCATTGAATCAGTTATGATTCACTGTGATCCCATATGTGTCAGAGTAGAACTATGCTACGTGAGGTTTCCAATGGCAGATTTTTCTGAAGTACATCGCCATGGCTTTCTTCAAGTCACCTCTGGGTAGACTTGAACTGCCAACCCTTTGGTTACCAGTCTAGTGCGTTAATTGTTTGAACCACCTACAGAAGTGTACTATTAAAACTTGGTGTTGCTGCTATACATTTTAAGTATTTCTAACTTTACATTACTGTTTGTGATGCAGTGAAAAGATGAAGAGTCAAAACATCCTGGTTCAGTCCTGGATTTTCCACTTATTAGTTTGTGTCTTTGTCAATTCACTTAACTTCTCTTTCTGTGTCTCAGTTGTAAAAGAGGACTAACAGTGCTTGCTCATATAACTCATGAGGGCAGTGGTGGTTCAGTGGTAGAGTTTTCACTTCCCATGCAGTAGACTTGGGTTCAGTTCTGGCCAGGGCATCTTAAGCACGGCCACCGTTTGTCAGTGGAGGCTTGCATGTTGCTGTGATGCTGAACAGATTTCAGTGGAGCTTTCAGACTAAGACAGACTGGGAAGAAAGATTTAGTGATCTACTTCTGAAAATCAACCAGTGAAAATCCTGTGTATCACAGTGATCCACTCCTCTTGTGCACTGAGTGGGGTCATCATCAATTGGGGGCAGCTAAGAACAACACATACAACTCACAGTGCTGCTGAGTGAGAAATCTATGTGAAAATGTCTTGTAAACTGTAAAGTGGTGTTAAATATACCTCCTGAAATACTTTATTTGGAATGAGAAGAATTTAAAGAAACAAGCGCAAATATAAATTTTTTATTATTTGTTCTCTTGCCAACATTAATCTAAGACATACCCACCATATTCTTTATGAGATAGGGTAGGAATACTCCAGAAGGGTCATATGCTTCTCCTGTTGTCACCAGAGCTCCCATTGTCAGTAGAGCATTGAGGATAAATTTAGTACAGGGCATGGATTTCATGTCATGTATGTGCTTACATTTAAAATTTATTTCCCCTTTAAAATCTTACTTTATGACCTTGTTGACTAGTATACCACACTCAAATACTCTGTGAGGGTGTATGTCTGTGCGTGTGTAATATATATATGCTTGATTGTAGAAAAATGCTGCAGCACACATATTAAAAGGTAATTCCTTTTGAGGAGAAAACTTACTTCATTCCTTCATTCATTTATTTTACAGTTGTTTGTGCCAGGCATAAGTCAATTGTCCTGGCTTTAATATTTAACCACTTTAGTCTGAAAACTTAGCTCTCAGTTTGTTGTTTACATGGTTTTTGATTTCTGTTTATATTATGTGCCTTTACAACATTTCCTTGACATTTTCATTGAATGTAGATATTCATAGGGATGCATTCAACTTTGAGTTTATTACTTTAAATATAACCATAAATTAAAAAGAGAAAAATGGTATATAAGTGTGTCTTCTCTTGAATGCACAGCTGCACTTTGAGGACGTCTTCTGGCATTATCTCCGTTTAATTGCTTACTTAGCGAGACTCAATTTATATATAGCAGACAGGGAAGATTTTTCTAAAGGTAGAGAAAATGAAATGGAGCACATAAAGATCAATATCCCAGGAAGAGTCAGCTGAAGTGGACTGGTATTGGCTATTTTGAATCTGACAATCATATGGTCTACTATGCTAGGAATGACAAATTGAAGAGGAATGGCATCACGTTCATTGTTAAGAACATATCAAGATCTGTCCTGAAATACAGTGCTGTCAGTGATAAGATAATCTCTATATGCCTTCAAGGAAGACCAGTTAATACTACTATCATTCAAATTTATGCACCAACCACTAAAGCCAAAGATGAAAAAATTGAAGATTTTTATCAGCTTCTGCAGTTTGAAACTGACCAAATACGCAATCAAAATCTATTGATAATTACTAGTGATTGGAATGGAAAAGTTGGAAGCGAAAAAGCAGCATTGGTAGTTGGAAAATATAGACTTGGTGATAAAAATGATGCTAGAGACTGCATGATACAATTTTGCAAGACTTATTCATTTCAACAACATAAAAAGTGACTATATGTGTGGACCTTGCCAGAGGGAATATACAGGAATCAAATCAACTATATCTGTGGAAAAAAGTGATGGAGAAGCTCAGTATCATTAGTCAGAACAGGGCCAGGAGCTGATTGTAGAACAGACCCTCACTTGCTCATATGCAAGTTCAAGGTGAAGCTGAAGAAGACTGAAATAAGTTTACTAGAGCCAAAATACAACCTTGACTATATGCCACCTGAATTTAGAGACAATCAAAAGATAGATTTGTTGCATTGAACATCAATGACCAAAGACCAGATGAGTTATGGGATGACATTAAAAACATAATACATGAAGAAATCAAAATGTCATTAAAAAGACAGGAAAGGAAGAAAAGACCAAAATGGGTGTCAGAAAAGACTGAAACTTGCTCTTGAACAGAGAGTGACTAAGTGAATGGAAGAAATGATGAAATAAAAGAGCTGAACAGAAGACTTCAAAGGGTGGCTCAAGAAGACAAAGTAAAGTATTATGAAATACTTGAAGTCCTGGAATTAGATAACCAAAAGGAAGAACACGTTTCTCAAGCTGAAATAACTGAAGAAAAAAATCAAGCCTCGAATACTGAAGAATTCCAAGGGTAAAATATTGAATAATGCAGGAAGCATCAAAAGAAGATGGAAAGAGTACACAGAGTCACTGTACCAAGAAGAATTGGTTGACATACAACCATGTCAGGAAGTAGCATATGATCAAGAACCAATGGTATTGAAGGAGAAGTCCAAGCTTCACTGAAGGAATTGTCAAAAAACAAGGCTCCAGGAATTGACAGAATATCCATTGAGATGTTTCAAGAAATGGGATCCAGGGCTTGAGGTGCTTATTTATGCCAAGAAGTTTGGAAGATAGCTGTCTGGCCCATGACTCAAAGAGATCCTATTTGTGCCCATTCTAAAGGAAGGTGATCCAACAGAGTGTGGAAATTATCAAATAATATCAAACACACGTAAAATTTTGCTGAAAATAATTCAGAAATGGTTGCAGCAATATATTAACAGGGAACTACTAGAAATTGAAGCTGAGTTCAGAAGAGGGTGTGGAATGAGGGATATCATTGCTGAAGGCCGAAAAATAACTGATGCATTTGAATTGTGATGTTGGTTAAGAACACTGAAAATACCATGGACTGCCAGAAGAATGAACATTTTGTCTTGGAAAAAGTACAGCTGGAATGCTCCTTAGAAGTGAGAATGACCAAACTTCATCTCACGTACTTTAGTGGTCATGTTGTCAGAAGGGACTGGTCCCTGGAGAAGGATATCGTGCTTGATAAAGTGAAATGGGAGAAGACCTGCAAAGAGATGGATTTACACAGTGTCTGAGCCAGTGGACTCAAGCATAGCAAGAATTGTGAGGATGGCGCAGGGTCGGGTAGTATTTCGTTTTGTACATAGGGTTGTTATGACTTGGAGCTTTCTTGATGGCACCTAACAACAGCAACAGAGAGAATAATCAATATTTGTTGTTAATATCCTTTGTTGATCAACACATATTTATTGTTCATCTATTCTGAGCCAGACACTGTATTAGATGCTGAGGATAAAATAGGGGTATAAAGAGACATGGTTCCTGTCCTTGTTCAGTTTCTAGCCCAGTGAAGCAAATAGACATTAATCAAATAATCTCAGAGTAAAATTTAAAATTAGAAGTCATAAATGCTAAGGAGATGTATATGGTTTTATGAGACCATATATATTTGGAAGAAATAGAAAAAGTAATAGACACACATTTGAACAATAAAAAGAAGTTGGAAACTACCCTTACTAATCAGTAGCAACCTTGTTACATATATTTTGTGTATCACAGAGTTCTGTTGGTAAGAGTTCTGGTTTTTTAAAGATTGTGATAAAATTGAGTGGCAGTAATTTTGGTAGTTTTCTATTAGCTAGATAAGCTTATATAATTTTGATGTAATAAAGCAACAAAGTTATAAAAATAATGTGAAAGAAAAAAAAACCATTAGAGCAAACCCACAGTTTCATTTTGTATGCTTAGATTTGGTGGACTAAATCCACATGCTAAGCTATTGTCCCTTCACACATAGTAGTTTCTTTCTTCTGCAAATTGTGTTTTAGGTGAAAATTAGGTTGCCCTTTAACAATTTTTATATAAAATTTTTATACGAAACAATTTTTATCCATGTCACTGGTTACAATTTTTACATTGTGTCATCATCCTCGTTATTTTCTTTCTTCTTCTTCTTCTTCTTTTTTTAAAATCCTCTTGTATTTTTTTTTTAAATTTTTTATTGTGATATGGGTGCAAATTTACAAAGTAGATTTGTTTTACACACACTAGTTCATGCACATCTGGCCTCACAGCCCTGATTACAATCCCCAGTCATAAAAAGCTCTCCTCCCATCTCTTCCCTGTGACCGTTCCTTCCCTGTGGCCTTCTTACCTATGCATTTCTGTCTCTCTAGCTTTCCTCAATGCAAATGCTGCCCTTCTGATGTCTCATGGTTGATTGATGGGTGTGTGTGTGTATGTGTGCATCTCCCTGGGATGGTGGTGGTTGTTATGTGCCATTGAGTGGGACCCCACCCATAGTGACCCCTCCTTGGATTTCCGAGGCGTTATCACTACATAAGTAGATTGCCCAACCTTCCTTCTGAGCAGTGGCTGGTGGGGTTTGAATCGCTAGCCTTCTGGGTAGCAGTCAAGTGCCTTAGGCACTATGCTACCAGAGTTCCTCTAGGGTAGGTGGGTGCATCTCCCTGTGGTAGGTGTTCTGCCCTTAGGTCGTTCTACTGTTTGGCTATAGAAAGAAGTGAGTCCAGTGTCAGGTCTAATGGGTAACCTGGGGCCATAGTTTTGGGAGTTCCACTGCCTCTATCCAACCAGTAGTTCTAGTCACTTTTGTGGTTTTGAATTTTGTTCCACATTTTTCCTCCCACTCTATCCAGGATCTCCAATTTTGATCCCTTTCAGAGCTGTCATTCAGACAGAACAAGGGGATACTGCGTGGTTTAAAATCAGGAAAGGAGTGCATCAAGGTTGTATCCTTTCACCGTACTTACTCAATCTGTATGCTGAGCAAATAATCTGAGAAGCTGGATTTGTGAAAAAGAGTGTGACATCAGGATTGGAGCTCTTCTCTGAACTTTTAATTCTCCAGTAAAGCTGTCTGGGCCAAGACTATTTTTTGTGGGGAGTTTTTTTTTTTTTTTTTTATGACTTCCTCAATTTCTTCTTTTGTTATAAATCTGTTCAAGTATTCTATCTCAGACTGGGTTAGTTTAGGTAAACCTTGTGTTTCTAGAAGTTTGTTCATCTCATCTAGGTTTTTGAATCTGTTGGAGTATGTTCTTGTTGTTATGTGCTGTCGAGGTTTCAACTCATAGTGACCCCTCCTTGGGTTTCTGAGGCAGTATCACTACAGAAGTAGATTGCCCAACCTTCCTTCCGAGGAGTGGCTGGTGGGTTTAAACCGCCAGCCTTCTGGTTAGCAGTCAAGTGCCTTAGGCACTATGTTACCTGAGCTCCTTGTTGAAGTATAGTTCTTCATAATATTCTCCTATTAGCTTTTTTATTTCCGTTGGTTCTGTTGTGATATTGACCATTTCATTTATTATTCTTGTTATTTGCTTCTTCTTTTTCTTTTCTTTTATTAAATTTGCCAGGGGTTTGTTGATTTTGTTAATCTTTTCCAAGAACCAGCTTCGAGTCTTGCCGATTTTCTGTGTTTTTTTTGGTTGTTGTTGTTTTTTCTGCTTCATTTGTTTCTGCTCTGATCTTTATTATTTCCTGTCTTCTGGATAGCATAGGTTTCTTTTGTTGCTTTTTTTCCTAATTCTTGGAGTTATTGAGTTAAAGTGTTGATTGTCATTCTTTCTTCTTTTTTGATGTGTACATTTACTGCTATAAGTTGACCTTTGAGTACTGCTTTTGCTGTGTCCCAAAGGTTTTGGTAAGTTGTGCTTTCATTCTCATTTTTTTCTAGGATTCCCCCCCCCCCACACACACACATCTTATTGCTTCTATTACTTGGTAGTTTTTGGACAGTGTATTATTGTTTCCACATATTTGATTTTTTTTCCCCTTGATCTTCCTATTATTGACTAATTTTATAGCATTGTGATCTGAGAAGATGTTTTGCAGTGTTTGAATGTTTTTAAATTTACTGGGCTTGTTTTGTGGCCTAACATATGGTCTTTTTTGGAGAATGATCCATGTGCGTTGGAAAAGAATGTGTATTAGGCTTTTGTTGGGTGGAGTGCTGCATATGTCTATGATGTCAAGTTAGGTTGATAGTGTTGTTGAGTTTTTGTGTATCTTTGTTGAGTTTTTTTCTAGATGTTCTGTCCTTCCTCAAAAGTGGTGTGTTAAAGTCTCTTCCTCCTCCTGCTACTTTTGCTGAATTGTCTAGTTTTCCTTTCAGTTCAATTAGTGTTTGCTTTATGTACTTTGGAGCTCTTTCGTTGGGTGCGTAGATATTTATTATGGTAATGTCCTCTTGGTCAATTGACCCCTTTAACACCATATAGTGTCTTTCTTTGTCCCTTATACTAGTTTCACCTTGAGGTCTATTTTACCAGCAATTAATATTGCCACTCCTGCTCATTTTTGGTTGCCTTTAGCTTGATATACTTTTTCCATCCCTTGATTTTTAGTATATTTATATTTTTGTGTCTAAGGTGGATCTCTTGTAGGCAGCATATTGATGTGTCTGCTTTTCCTATCCAATCTGTCACTGTCTTTCTATTGACTGTGCATTAGTCCATTCACATTCAGTGTAATTAATGATAGGTATGAATTTATTGCTGTCATGCTATTGTGTTTTTTCTTGTGTTGTTGGTGATTTCTTTGTTCCAAATATTTTTCTGGGCTTAGTTCATTTTTTATCAAGTATTTTTTCTTTTATCTCCATTATTACTGGTTTTGTGTTTACTAAACCCTTGTAGTTTTCTTCTTTCTTAGTTTGCTTAGAAGGATTGTTAATTTTCTTTGTGGTTATCCTGAAGTAAATTCTTATCTCCCTAAATTTGGAACAATCTGTTGTATAAAGATATTGTCCTGACTTCCTCTTCATTTGGAAGTTTTGTAATTATAACATTTATTCCCTCTATTTGCTTTGTTGTTGGTGTCATTTACAGATTGACTCCTCTATTTTATTTTTCTATTTACTTTTTTTGTGAGCTTATTTTGAGAATTGTTTTCTGAGTTAGTTTCTAGGTGGTGGTGTCAAGTGTCTTAATTTTAATTTGTTGTTCTCTGTTGTGGATTTTCCCTTTAGCATTTCTTGTTCATGTCTGGTTTTCACAAAGTCCCTTAATTTCTATTTGCCTAGGCATGTCTTAATTTCACCCACATATTTGAGGAACATTTTGGTTGGATATATAATTCTTGGTTGTCAGTTCTTTCCCTTCATGGTTTTGTATATGCCATCCCATTGCCTTCTTGCCTGCATGGTTTCTGCTGAGAAATTAGAGCTTAGTCTTATTGGTTGTCTGTTGTAAGTAACATTTCATTTTTCCCTGAGCTGCTCCCAAGATTCTTTCTTTGTCTTTGGTTTTAGAAAGTTTGATTATGATATGTCTTGATGAGTTTCTCTTGGGGTCTATCTTGTGTGGGGTTTGTTGAGCTTCTGGGATGGCTATCTTTTCTTCTTTCACGATATGGGGGAATTGCTGTTAGCAAGTCTTTAACAATTTTCTCAGTTTTTCTTTGCCTCTTCTTATTCTGGAATTCCAATCCATTGTATGTTACTTATTTTCATGTCATCCCATGTAAGTTTTAGATTTTCTTCATTCCTCTTAAATCTTTGTTCTGCTTTTTCCTTATACAAACTGGTGTGAAGGGATTTGTCTTCTGCCTGGGAAATGTGTTCTTCAGCCATTTTGAGTATCTTCTTTTGTCCTTCAAATGTGTTATCTGTCTCTGTATTTTACATATTCATCTCCTGGATTTCTAATTGCTGCTTTTGTATGATTCCTAATTGTGTACTTATTTTGTCATTTTGCTCTTGAATGATTTTCCAAAATTCTTCAAGAGTATTGTCTGTCTTCTTGTTGCTTCTGCCTATGATTTTCTTGAGCTCTTGAATTCCTTATCAGATAGTTCTATTACTTGTTCTTCCTCAGGGAGATTTCCTAATTCTTTAGTTTGGACACTTGTTTCTACTATCTTGTTTTGAAGTTGTTGTCTTTATTTGTTAGTTTTGTATTGATTTGTTTACCCTGGAAATATAGTTTCACTATATCTAGAAGTGTGGAGCAGGTGTACATTGGTTGTTAGCTTGGCTGGGCGGGTTGCTCTACGGCTTTCTCTGTATTGGTGGAGTAACTAATGGGGAGGTGATCAGTGTAGAACCTATGGCTGACTTGTTGTTGTTGTTGTTATGGAGGGTTAATATGGTCCTCTCACTGAATGAGGCAGAAAAAAAAAGTGCGAGAGAAAAAAAGGAAGCAAAAAAGAAGGAGAGATGAAAAGATAGAATAAAAATAGATGATAAGAAATAGGGAAAAAGGAAAAAGAACATAAGAAAAAAAGAAAAGAAAAATCAGCAGGTGAGAGATGAAGGTTTGGTAAAAATGAAAGAAGACTGAGGAGGTACAAGGGTAAATGATCAGATAGAAAGGAAGAAAAATTAGGTGACAGGAAAGTACAAAAATGAAGGGAGAATAAGGTAATTGAGGAGGTATTTTTCTCGTTATGTTCAGCCAGTGGCCCTGAGATTTGGCTGTGTGGCAGAATCTGCTCATTCCCTAAGTATGTATGTAGGAGAAAGGAGATTGGTAGAAGAAGTGACCTCTAGGAGAGAAGGCTAATGATTGTTTTTTGTGCTTTGTGTGAGATAGTTCAGCCAGTCATGCAGCCTCTGTGTCTGTTTGAAGAGAATTGTTGATGGTGATGATCAAATCCTTCCAGTTCAAACCGACCAGCCACCTTGGAGGAGAAAGGACAGCCTTGATCTGTGAGGATCCACGAGCCCCAGAATCCCAGGCCTCGGTTCCCCTTTGTGCTAAAAAGGGGTGCTGAGATTTGGACTTGAGCCCACTGCTGTGGCTCTGATTTGGGGTTTTATTGATTTGGAGAGAGTTTCTCTTCCCTTTCCCTTACTCTCTCCTGGACTCTATGACAGCTTAAGCTAAGGAAGTCCTGATCCATTTCCCAACCTGATCTTCGCTCACTTGAGCAACTTTGGCTCACCTTGAAATCCTCCTGCTCTGTCCACCATGTCTTTAACACCTATGGGTTCCGTGAAGTGTTTTTTTTTTTTTTTTTTTTCCTTTTCTTTCTCGACCTCCTTTGTGTTTCTAATGACTTCTCTTTGGCTTAGCTGGCTGGTCATCTATTTTTTTTTTTTTTGACCCCCTGCTCCCTTTCCCTGTCTTCACTGAATTTAATACTTGATCTTCTCATTAGGTGCTCATAACTCCAGGATCATTATTTTTATCTGTTTTACTGAGTATCTCAAAATCTCTGTTGAAAGAGGAATCTAGCACATGGTCTCTTGGTAGGGCCCCATCTTGCCTGCCTCTCATTATTTTCCGTCTGTTTATTCTATTTCCATTTATTTAGCTTCCGTTCTGCTCCTTGCCGTCTCACTTTTGCTTTGGGGCAAATGTTTGACTGTTTGGCCTCATATAGTTATTATTTAAGGGAGCATATTACTCACAGGGAGCTCTGGTAGCATAGTGGCTAAAAGCACTTGACTGCTATCCAGAGGGCTGGCGGTTCAAACCCACCAGCCACTCCTCGGAAGGAAG
>NW_006921680.1:7675976-7677971 GCF_000298275.1 Orycteropus afer afer
TGTTGTTGTTGTTATGTGCCGTCGAGTCGGCCCCGACTCATAGCGACCCCTCCTTGGGTTTCCGAGGCAGTATCACTACGGAAGTAGGATTGCCCAAACTTCCTTCCGAAGAGTGGCTGGTGGGTTTGAACCACCAGCCTTCTGGTTAGCAGTCAAGTGCTTTAGCCACTATGCTACCAGGCTCAGTTTATCTGGTAGGCTTTTATTTATTTATTTAGTTTTGAATTTGAGTTTTGTTCTACATTTTTCTTCCATTCTATCTGGAACCTTCTAGGACCTTCTATTGTATCCCTGGTCAGAATGATCAGGGATACAATAGATAGTCAGACACCATCTATTCTGGTGTTAGAAGAGGCTGTGGTTTGTGTGGGCTGTTAGTCCCATGGATTAGTTTCTTCTTTGGGCCTTGGATTTCCTTCATTCTCTTTTGCTCCATATGAGTAAATGGTTGTGTCTTAGATAGCCACTCACAAGCTTTTAATACCCCAGACACTAGACACCAAACTAGGATGTAGAACATTATCTTTGTGAACTATGTTATGCCAATTGACCAAGCTGTTCCGTCAGGCTATGGTCCCAAGACTTTAAACCCTGTAAACCAATCCCATGAGTTGTCTGGATATGCCTAGGAAGCCTCTGTAATTATGTGGTTAGTTATATATGTGGATATATATGCAGCACATACAAACATGTATATACATATACCCACAGATACCCTTATACATACATTCATGTGAATGTACCCCTATACATACATACATACATGCATTCATTCACATATACCTTTCTATATGCATATATACATCTACATCTATCTCTGTAACCACATACATTTTTCAGTTGTTGAAAAATTGTATATGTTATAGTATTTACAGAAATATTTATTAATGTCTTTATTTACCATAGTCAGATTGTGCTTCACCTATATTTGGGCTTGGCTTTCCCATCACCGAAATAACAAATGCTGATTGTCTAGAAAGTGATTTCCCTATCTTCTCCCTCGCATCCGTGGTAACCATCAAATAACTGCTTTCTGTGTGCATATTTGCTTTTGACTTTTTATAATAGTGGTACCATATAATATTTGTCTTTTTGTGATTGACTTATTTCACTCAGCATAACAGTCTCCAGATTCATCCATGTTGTAAGATGTTTTGCAGACTCCTCATTATCTTTATGTTGTTGTTGTATGTGCCGTTGAGTTGGACCCGACTCATAGTGACCCCTCTTTGGGTTTCCCACATGGTATCACTACGGAAGTAGATTGCCCCATCTTCCTTCCAAGGAGTGGCTGGTGGGTTTGAACCGCAAGCCTTCTGGTTAGCAGTCAAGTATCTTAGGCACTATGCTATCAGAACTCCCCTTATTCTTTATATTTGTTTAGTATTGTATAGAGGAGCCTTGGTGGTGTAGAGATGAAAGCACTCAGCTCTTAACCAATAAATTGTTGGTTTGAATCCACCAGCTGCTCTGCAGGAGAGAGATGTGGCAGTCTGCTTCCATAAAGATGTACAGCATTGGAAAGAATTTTTACACTGTCTTATAGGGTTGCTATGAGTAGGAATTGACTCAATGACTGTGGGTTTAATATGTACCACATTTGCTTTACCCATTCATCCATTGTTGTTAGGTGCCGTCGAGTAGTTTCCGACTCATAGTGACCCCATGCACAGCAGAACGAAACACTGTCTGATCCCGTGCCAGCTCCACGATCCCTGCTATTCTTGAGCCCATCATCACAGCCACTGTGTCAATCCATCTCGTTGAAGGCCTCCCCCACTTTCGTCGACCCTCCATGACATCCTTCTCCAAGGAATGGTCCCTTCTGACAACATGACCAAAATAAGTGAGATAAAGTCTGGCCATTCTCACTTCCAAGGAGCATTTTGGGTGCACTTCCTCCGGACAGATCTGTTAGTTCTTTTAGCAGTCCATGGTACTTTCAGCATTCTTTGCCAGCACCACAACTCAAAAGCATCAACTCTTCTTCGGTCT
>NW_006921680.1:7678716-7702968 GCF_000298275.1 Orycteropus afer afer
TATAATATCCCTTGTTCCATGTTCTCTTCTGAATCCAGCTTGCACCTCTGGAAGTTCTCTGTCAATATACTGCTGCAACTGTTTTTGAATTATCTTCAGTAAGATCTTACTTGCGTGTGATATTAATGATATTGTTCCATAATTTCCACAATCGATGGGATCACCTTTCTTTGGAATGGGTACAAATATGGTTCTCTTCCATATTCATTTCCATATTCATCCATTAGTGGGCACTAATGTTTCCATCTTTTTGTTATTATGAGTAATGCTACAATGAACATAGGTGTGCATATGTCCATTTGTGTCACTGTCCTTATATCTCTGGGATATATACCTAGGAGTGGGATTGCTAGATTATAAGGTATTTCTATTTGTAGATTTTTGAGGAAGTGCTATATTGTTTTCTGTACTGGTTCTGTCATTTTACAATCTTACTAGCAACGTTCCACCCCCAGCACCCCAACTTCATCAGCATTTATTGTTTTTTATTTTTGCATGGGTGAGTGTTATCTCATTGTAGTTTTGATTTGTATCTTTCTCATAGCTAATTATCATGAACATCTTTTCATATATTTATTGGCCCCCTGTATGTCCTCTTTGATGAAGAGTCCATTCATGTTTTTTGTCCATTTCTTTAGTTGGATTGTTTGTCTTTTTATTGTTGAGTTGCTGAAGTTTCCTATACATTTTAGAGATTAGACACTTGTCAAATATTTTGTAGCCAAAATTTTTCCCCAGTCTATAGGTTCTCTTTTTGTTCTCTCAGAGAAGCCTTTTGATGAGCTTAATTGTTTAATATTTAATAGGTACCATTTGCTTAATTATCAGAAGATGTTCTGTTGTTTTGTGCATTTTCAGTTATGTTTGGTCTTTTATTTTTGCCAAAGATTAGGTCCCTTAGTTTTGACCCTATGTTATCTTCCAGAAACTTTATAGTTTAGCTTTAATATGTAGGTCTTTAATCCATTTTGAATTAGTTTTTGTGCATGTGTGAGATATGGATCCTGATTTATTTTTCTGCATGTGGATATCCCATTTTGCCAGCACCATTTGTTAAATAAACTGTTTCTTCCCCATTGAATGGACTTTGATCCTTTGTTGAAGATCAGCTGTGCATAGATGGATGGATTTACTTCTGGATTCTCAATTGTATTCTATTGTGTTCTCTCATTGCACCTGTACCAGGCTGTTTTGATTGCTGTGGCTGTACAGTAAGTTTTGAGACTGGGGAGTGTGAGGCCTCCTACTTTGTTTTTTTTTTTTTTTTTTTTGGATAATATCATCTGTGAACAAGGATAATTTTACTTCTTCAATTCCAGTTTGAATACACTTTATTTCCTTTTCTTGCCTTATTGCTATAGCTAGAACTTCCAGTACAATATTGAATAAGAGTAGTGATAAAGGGCATCTTGTCTCTGTCTCATTCTCAAGAGGAATGCTTTCAACCTTTCTCCATTGAGGATAATGTTGGCTGTTTGTTTTGCATATATACCCTTAATTATGTGGAACAATTTTTCTTCTATTCCTATTTTGCTGAGAGCTTTTTTTTTTTTTTTTCCCCAATCAAGAAAGGGTGTTGGATTTTATCACATGCCTTTTCTGTGTTGATTGAGATGATCATGTGCTTCCTTTCCTTTGTTTTATTTATGTGGTAAATTATATTGATGGATTTTCTAATGTTGAACCATCCTTGCATCCTTGGTATGAATTCCACTAGATAATGATGTTTTATTTTTTTTGATGTGCTGTTGAATTCTGTTGGCTAGAATTTTTGCATCTATATTCATGAGGGATATTGGTCTGTAACTTTCTTTTTTGGTTGTCTTTGCCTGGCTTTAGTGTCAGGATTATGCTTGGTTCACAGAATGAATTAGGAAGTATTCCCTACTTTTCTGTGTTCTGGAATAGTTTGAGTAGAGTTGATGTCAGCTCTTCTCTGAATGCTTGGCAGAATTCTCCTGTGAAGTCATTGAGGCTAGGACTTTCTTTTTCTGTTGGGAGGTAGTTTTTTTTTTTTTTTTACACGACATTTTCAATTTCACCTCTTCAGTTTCTTCTTTTGTTACGGATCTGTTCAAGTTTTCTAACTTTATTTATACTAGTTTAGGTAGATAGCATCTTCTAGAAATTTGTCTATTTCTTCTATGGTTTCAAATTTGTTGGAATACAATTTTCCCATAATATTCTTTTATGATCTTTTTATCTCAGTTGGTTCTGATGTAATGTCACCCAAATTTCTTATTTTGGTTATTTGCATCTTCTCATATTTTTCCTTTGTCAATTTGGTCAGTGGTTTGTCAATTTTATTGATCCTTTCAAAGAACCAACTTCTAGTCTTTTTGATTCTTTTTCTGTTTTCTAGTTCATTTATTTCTGCTCTGCTCTTTATAATTTCCTTTCTTCTCATGACAGTGGATTTCTTTTACTGCTCCTTTTCTATTTGTTTGAGTTATATGGTTAAATGTATTGATTTTGGCCCTGTGGTGTAGTGGACTATTTAGTATGACTTTTCTAGCTGTGGTCTTTGTGTGACTCCCACCAGATTACTTGGTGGAACTATGTAAATGTGAGGTGCTTTGTGGTCTACCAAGGGGGTTGGATAACTTGTTAGTAATGTAGAAAAGGTATGTGGAACTCTTGTGGAAGTGGGTCCATGGTAATAAGGTATATGTAACCCAACTGTGGGGACTGATCATTTTCCCCATCTTGCTAGACTTAAAATGAGCCATCCCAGAGGCAGGAAAGAGGAATCTCACTACCACCAAGACAGAGAATAGCTTGGAGTGGAGCATGTCCTTGGACCCAAGATCCCTGTGCTGAGATGATGGCAGAGATACAACAGTGAGATGGTAGAGAGATGGCGGCAATAGAAGCAGCAGAAACAAGAGACTGGTATGAAAGAGTGAGGGATTGCTAGCCCATGGAGTGAGTGCCCATAGAGTTGAGTGCTTTTGGGCAGGAGGCTTACTGGTGGAGTGGTATTGTTAAGAGAGCATTGTAACACTTGCATAAGTAGGGCTTAGGCCAGGCCAAGAGGCTGAGAGCTAGAGAGAGATGTACCTATGGGAATGACCAAGGGGAGGCTGTCCTGATTGAAGAATTGTGTCCTGAGCATTCCTGATCCTGAGTTGTAACCTGTTGTTTACCTAATAAACCCCATAATTGTAAATATTGTCTATTGGCTCTGTGTGGCCATTGCAATGAATTATTGAACACAGTGGAGAAGTAGTAATGCCATGGGATAGACATTTGATACCAGAACTGGTGGAAAAAAGCTTGGAGGGTGGTAGCATGTCTGACTTTTGCCTCATAGGAATCAGCCTTGGGCTGCTGCTGCTGCTGCTGATTATATCTCCCCCTCATGAAGTTACAGGAGGTCAGGAGACACTGCCTCCACGCCATTTTTGCAGGCCCTTTCTTCCTTTTTGGGATGTGCATTTATTGCTATAAATTCTCCTCTGAGCACTGCTTTTGCTGTGTTCCCAAAGTTTTGGTATTTTGTGTTTTCATTCTCATTTGATTCTAGGAACTTTTAATTTTAGTTTAAATTTCTGCTGTTAACCCAGAGTTTTTAAGTAAGCTGTTATTCAATTTCCTTATTCTTTATGTTATTGGTTTCTAGATTTTTAGTATTATGATCAGAAAATATGCTTTGTATTATTTTGATGCTTTTGAAATTATTGAGATTTGTTTTATAGCCTAAAATGTAATCTGTTCTGGAGAATGATACATATGTGTTGGAGAAGGGTATATACTGTGCTGCTATTGAGTGGTGTATTCTGTATATTTCTATGAAGTTGAGTTGGTTGATTATGTTATTTAGATCTGTATCTTTGTTGAGCTTCCTTCTAGTTGTTCTGTCCATCATCAAAAGTGATGTGTTAATGTCTCCTACTGTAGAACTGTCTAATCTCTCTTCAATTTTGTTAGAGTTTGTTTTATACATTTTGGAGCTCTGTTGTTGTGTGTGTAAAAATTTATTATGGTTATGTCCACTTGTTGGATTAACCCTTTAATCATCATATTATGCCTTTCTTTGTTTCTTATAATGGATTTTGACTTAAAATCTCTTTTATCAGAGATTATTATTGTCAATCCTATTCTCTTTTGGTTATTGTTTGCTTGATCTATTTTTTTCCCCATTGTTTGATTTTTAATCTATTAATGTCTTTGTATCAGAGAGCTCTGGTGGCATAGTGCCTAAGGCATTTGACTGCTAACCAGAAGGCTGGTGGTTCAAACCCACCAACCACTCCCTGGAAAGAAGGTTGGGCAATCTACTTCGGTAGTGATCCTGCCTTGGAAACCCAAGGAAGAGTTGCTGTGAGTCAGATCTGACTCCACGGCAGTGGTTGTGTTGCATTGCATCTTTTTGTCAAAGGTGTATGTCTTGTAGGCAACATATTGATAGGTCATATTTTTTTAATCCATTCTGCCACTCTCTGTCTCTTGATTGGTGCATTTAAACCATTTACATTCAGTGTGATTATCAGTAGGTATGAATTTATGGCTGCCATTATTGTTACGCTGATTTTTTTGTGGTTTTACAGTTTCATTGTTCTGCTTATTTTTCTGTGCTGAGTTCTTTCTGTTTATGAATTTTCATTTCCTTCATTGTTGTTGATTTTTGTGTTTGCTGAGACATTTTGATTTTCTTCTTTATTTTGGCAAGTAGATTTATTAATTTTAATTGTGGTTACCCTAAAATTTACCTTTATCTTCTTAATTTTATAGCAGTCTGTAATATCTTGATATTGTTGTGAATTCTCTCTATGGAAGTTCTATAACTATACCATTTATTTTGTTTAGAAGTTATCATCATTTACAGATTCAGATCTCTGATTCTCTGTTTTCATTTTTGCAGCTTTATTTTGTATTTGGGAATTCTTTATCTGGATTGGTATCTTGGTGATGTGTGTCTTCATCTCTGTTGTCTGATGTCTGTAGTTTTCAGTCCAAAGAATTCTCTTTAATGTTTCTTGTAAGGCAGGTCTGGTTTTAGAAATTCTCTCAATTTCTGTTTATATGGGAATGTCTTATTTTCACTGTCATATATGAAAGACAATTTTCCTGGAGATATGATTCTTGATTGGCCATTCTTTTCTTCCAAGGTTTGGTATATGCCTCTTTGTAGGTGATATTTCATTTTTCACGAGCTACCCTCTAAATTTTTTGTCTTTGGTTTTGGAAAGTTTAATTATGATATATCTTGGTGACTTTCTTTCTTTTTTTTTTTTTTTGTTTGTGATTTGGGTGAAGATTTACAAGGCAAATTCACTTTCCATGCAGCAGTTCACATATACTTTGTCTCATGACATTGACCACAGTTTACCACAATGCAACAGCTCCCCTCCCACTTCCTCCTCATAGTTACCTCTTCCCTGTGTCCATACCTCCATGGACTACTGCCCCCTGATCTGTCTCCCTGTGCATAAGCACCCCTTCTTTCTCCCATGATTGTTCTCTCCAAGGAGAGTATCTACTTGAGGTAAATGTTTAACTCATATGCCTGTCTTTTGTTTGGCTGGAAACCACAGGTGTGGGTTCAATTCTTGGTGACTTTCTTTTGTGGTCTATCTTGTATGGGGTCCATTAAGCTTCTTGGATGGAAACTTTCTCATCTTGATATTAGGGAAGTTTTCTGCAGATAAATCTTCTACAGTTCTCTCTGTGACATTTCCCCCCCCCTCTTTCTGTCTGGAATTCCAATTACACATAAATTATTCCTCTTGATAGTGTCCCACATAACTCTTTGACTTTCTACTTTTTTTCTGGATTTTTTTTATTGTTCCTCAAACATATTAGTATCAAGAAATGTGTCCTCTGTTTCACTGATTCTTTCATTGATTCAACTTTGCTTCTTTGTCCTTCTTGAGTTATCTATTTCTCTTATTTTATTGTTAATCTTCTGGAATTCTGCTTGTTGTGTATATATGGTTTCTAATTGTCTGTTTTGTCATTTTATTCTTGTATTATTTTTTATGAATTCTTCTAGAGTTTTGTCTGTTTTCCTTGATCTCTTTTATGATTGTATATATAAGTCTTTCGAATTCTTTGTCAGGTATTTCTAGTACCATTTCTTCCTCAGGAAGATTTTCTGAACTTTTTTTTTTTTTCTTGCTTATTTGAGCCATCTTATCTTGTTTCTTCATGTAATTTGTTATTGTCTGCTGTCTTTGAGGCATTAAGGTGTTGACTTTTTTAAGTGCAGAGAGCCTGTAGGAACTATTTGGGCATGGAATGTGTGCTGTTGCAGTTGGGTGGATGTTAGATGAGGGCACTAGGATTTTTTGATCATCTTTTGGCAGAGGTGTAGCTGGCACTTACCAGAATGTGATTGGTTTTGCTGGTGAAGTGATATGTCTGTGCCTGCATGGGTGCAGGGAATGTTCTTGCTAGTCACTGAGTTGGATGTTGTGTATGTATACTACTGGCTGCTGTATGATCAGGGTGACGGGGCATGGATCACCAATCCTGGGTGAATGGTATGGGAACTTGGATCACTGGTTGTTGGGTAGGCAAGGTGGTGTGAGGGTGATTGGAACAAGCATCTCTAGTTGCAGACCTGATGATGTGTGAGCTTGCACCAAGGATCACTGGCAGGAATGGCTTTGTGGGGACAAGCTGAGACTGACAGTGTGGGAGGAAATGCACTGTGGCTCACAGGGTGGGGGGATAGGAGGGCCTCCCTGCTGGTTACTGAGAGAGGGGGAGGATGAGAGGAGCATGTCTCTGGTGTAGGGGTCAGGGCACTCCCTGGTAAGTACAACTTGTGATTAGTACCTGGTACCAGCCAAATGTGAGGCACAGGGGCTGTCCAGAATCCAGTTGGGTGGGAGATCTCTAGCCACCACTCCCCAAAACTTCCACTCCATCTGCACCCCCCCCCCCAACTGATCAGGGACTTCTATTGGAGAGTAGTTCTGTCTCTATTTTCTGGCTCCCTTCTTGCTCTATGGTCACCTGGATCCCTTGGGCTCTTGCCTACCTTCCTGAACTTTCCTTCATTAGATCAGTTCATGTTCTACTCACCTTATTTTGCTCCAGGTTTGTCTGCACAGTATCTCTGTCTCCTCTTGAGGATTCCATGAAGTTGTTTTCCTGTACTCCTCACCTGGGAATGCTGCTCACTTTGTCTAAAGATGACCATCCTGTGCTGCACTGGCTAGTAGGGTGCCTACAATCCATTAAGGCTTCTTATTTACTGTTTACATTTTATTTCTCCATCCCTTCAATATTTGCATCCTTCTATTTGCTGTTCTGGGTGCCTAGATTGTCATCTGTTCTGTTTCACTTGATTTCTTCATTCTTTACTGCAGGGGAATGGCAAGAAGTGTGTGACTAAGCCACCATGTTGGGCTGTCTCTACACATATTACTTTCTACATGGTTTCCTTGTCTTTGTAACGTAGAAAAGTATGATTTTAGGAACTTTGAAGCTGACCAAGACAAGTCCTAATATATTAAAAGAAACATTAAAAATTTATATTATTTTTTAATTGATATTTTTTACTTTTGTTGCAATCTAACTTGTAAGGAGTAACCATTAGTTTCACTTTAAATTTGTCAATTCTACTTTGTAGTATAAAATATTCATATTGTTATTTGAATTGCAAAGATTATAAGAAAATACAAATTAAAAAACATTTTTAATTTCAAGAAATAACAAATTTCCCTTCTCTTTATTTTTTTATGAACAACTTTTAAAATCTAAACTTAAATCTGTTTAAGCTTAATTTTTTTAGCATTTTTGATTCCTAGTTATATGTTTGTGTAATATTAGATCTATATCTCCAGGTATTTAATTCAGTATATCAGCAAGAATTTCCCATCTTAAATATTTCTCTTTGGAATAAAAGAGATATTTTATAATATTTGTTATTATTGATCAATGAATTGGCAAGTACTTTATAAATAATGATAAAGCTTTTATTTTGTCAGGCTTCCATTAATTTGCAGAGAGAACTGGCCAGACTTTATGATTGTACCTCTTTGTTATCACTCAAAGAACTCCTTGAATAGATTTTATTTTTTAATGAATGCTGGAGATAAAAATCCTTTGGTGAGTTGGAAGAAGGGGGAAGAAAAATGTATGCCTTTGGGCTGTATATTTTAATCATGAGGATAGTGTAGCTTGTGCTCATTTTTTTCTTTTGTTCAGCTATTTCAATCTGGAATTATCAAAAAGTAGAAATTTATTGTGTATTTAGTGTTTGGTGTATAATATTAGGGAGCTCTGGTAGCATAGTGGCTAAGACACTTGCCTGCTAACCAGAAGGCTGGCGGTTCAAACCCACCAGCCACTCCTCGGAAGGAAGGTTGGGCAATCCTACTTCCGTAGTGATACTGCCTCGGAAACCCAAGGAGGGGTCGCTATGAGTCGGGGCCTACTCGACGGCACATGACAACAACAACAACAGTGTTACTAGAAATACCAAGCTAAAAATTTTTTTTTTTTCCTTTTCTTCCCAATCCTTGGCATTAAAAGAAGTGTTCCTTTAAGTAACCCTTAAGTATTTAACACCCACCAGTATTATACTAGCTTTGAATATATAATAGAACATGAAAGAAAAGTTGAGTGTTTCAAGCTGCATTGTAACTATGTATCAACTACATTGTAATCCTGTCTATCAACTCCTGGTTTATGGTGGACTCCAGAGAGTCAATTACTGTTATTAGGATTAATGAAGCATAAAAGACTTTTTCTTCTTTGGATAGGGGGCATTCTGTGTCCTAGTTCTCAGTTCTTGTACTTTCCAAGTTTAGATTTTACCCCTCTGCTAAAGAATAATACTTATGTTCACTCATAATAACACCCCTCTCCCCTAGTCAAGTTTGGGAAGTTAATCACAGGAGACATTTGTTAACTTGAGTTCTGTATATTTTATGAAGGCGTTAGAGGTCAGGGATATCTCAATAATTTCGCCACAATATAAAAGGTAAAAGATTGGTAATTATTGTCATTTCCTTCCATTTGTGTCACCATCCAAAATAACTTAACCTCACACCTTACCAATTAATAACAGTCATGCAGGTCAGTCAGAACAGATCATAAACAGTCCAACTCCTCCCCTCTGATCTGGACATTTCTAGTGCACCCTGAGTGATGTAATTGAAAGTTGTGTGGATGAACAGCATAGACAGACCTAATTCTTTATTTTATGTTTTAAAAATTTTTTATTGTGATTTGGGTGAAAGTTTACAGGGCCGATTCATTTTCCATACAGTAGTCCATACACATTTTGTCTCATGACATTGACTGCAGTTCCCTACAATGCAGCATCTCTCTTCCCACTTCTTCCCTTGTAGTTACCTATTCTCTGTGTCCTTCCCTACCACGCACTCCTACCTCCCCTGCCCCCGGGCTGTCTCTCTATGTTTTGCCATTCTGTTCTCCCATGATTAATTGCTCCAAGTAATGTATTTACCTGATGTAAATGTTCAATCCATATGCCTATTATTTGACTGGAAGCCACAGGAGTGAGTTCAATTCCGGACATGATGGGTAACAGGGGCCATAGTCTCGGGGTCTCACTGGGTTCTATCAGACCAGCGAACTTGGTCTTTTTTTTTTTTTTATGATTTTGAGTTTTGTTCCACATTGTTCTCCCCCTCAGTCCAGGATTGCCTACACAGATCCCCTTCCAAGTGGTTGACAGTGGTAGCTGGGCACCATCTAGTGCTTCTAGTCTTACGGTCATATAGGCTGAGGTTCCCATGGTCCACTAATCCCTTGGACTAATAATTTCCATTGGTCTTTGTTTTTCTTCATTCTCCTTTGCTCTGGACAAGAGACCCATCATAGTATCTTTATGGCCACTTGCAAGCTTTTAAGACCCCAGTTGCTACTCACCAAAGTAGGATGCTGAACAATGTTTTTGTGTAGTATGTTATGCTAGTTGAGCTTGTTTGTCCCCTGCAACCATGGTCCAAAGCCCACAGGTCCAATTATTTGCTCCCTCTGGGTAGCTGGCCGTGGCCAAGAAGTCACCACAACCTTGTCCCTTGTCAGCTCTTCTATATAATTGGACATTCTTATAGCACATACACATATGTCTGTAGAAATACTGTCTGCCAACCCTATACATGGGCACACTACAATCTGCCTAGACATACCCTATCATTCTCTCATATTCTTTGGATGCTGATGACATGGGGAGAACATTGAATGGAGATGTCTGGCTAATGTTATACATGTGAGTAGTTGTATTTGCCTTTCTTATTTGGGTCTTCCAAATTTTTATAAAATGGAGTAAAAATATAAATTGGAACCATATATAAATTTTAGACTTTTGTAGGATAAAATCATGAACAAAGATGCAGATAATAAGAAGAATCACATATCTGTTGAGAATCTTTTTTTTGTAACTTTTATTTATTTAATTGCTGTTGAAAATACACATATCAAAACATAACACTAATTCAAGTTTGTACACATTCCATTTAGTGAAACTGATTACATTCTTCAAGTTGTGTAACAATTCTCATCCTCCTTTTGAGGTTTTCCTCCCTCTTTCACATAAATGCACAGTCCCTTAAAGTTCCTATCCAATATTTCAAGTTGCTGTTGTCACTTTGATCCCATATAGATAGTTCTTAAAAGAGCATAATGCTCAAGGGAGACATTTTTATTATTTTTTTTACTAGTTAAGCTATTGTTTTATTTTACATTGTTTTGGTTTGAGACTTAAAGATTATCTCAGGGCAATACTTTCAGGGCTTCATCTTACCTCTATGGCTCTAGAATGTCTGGAGTCCATCAGAATTTGAAATTCTGTTCTGCATTTTCCCCCTTTTGATCAGGATTAATCTATGGAATCTTTAATCAAAATATTCAGAAATAGTAGCTGGGCACCATCCATTTCTTCTGGTCTCATGGCAGAAGAGACAGTTGTCCTGGAGACAGTTATCAACACGTTCCTTTATCCTTCTCCTATTCCTGACTCTCCTTCCTCTGTTGCTCCAAGTGAGTAGAGACCAATTGTTGTGACTTGCATGGCTGCTTGCTCCTTAGATGTGATAATGGCCAAATTTCATCTCTCATACTTTGGTCATGTTGTGAGAAGGGAACAGACCCTGGGGAAGGATATCCATGCTTGGTAAAGTAGAGGGTCAGTGAAAAAGGGGAAGATCCTCAATGAGATGAACTGACACAGTGACTGAGATGATGGGCTCAAGCATGGCAATGAACATGAGTCTGGCACAGGACTGGGTAGTGTTTTGCTCTGTTGTGCATAGGGTTGCTATTAGTTGGAACTTACCGAACAACACCTAACAACAACAACATATATAGGATCATATTATCTGTGACTAGAGATAATTTTACTTCTTCTTTTCCAGTTTAGGAGCTCTGGTGGTATAGTAGTTAAAGCATTTGGCTGCTAACAAAAAGGTTGGTGGTTTGAACCCACCAGCCACTCTGTGGGAGAAAGATGAGGCCATCTCTGGTTTTGTAAAGATTTACAGCCTTGGAAGCCCTATGGGGCTGTTCTACTCTGTCCTATATGGTTGCTATAAGTTTCAGTTGACTTGATGGCAGTGGCTTTGGTTTTGGAATTTTTCCAATCTGTATTACTCTCATTCTTTTCTGTTTAGAATCTTGAAATATCTACAAGAAGGTATCTTGAGGATTTTATTTGTTGATCATAGGACCCATTAAAAATCATAACCACCTAGTAGAAAAGCTTTCATTTTTTAAAATGAGGTTCTCTGAGAGCCATGATTTACACTCTTTTCTCTTTTTCTATACATTCTGTGGAAAGCTAGAAGGAGGAGTTAGAGAACAGTTAGGGAATTTGGATTTCAGGTGTTCAGGTCATTGTGCTTGACCCAACCCATGATATTTTCAAAAGCCTCATATGCACGTGAAAGCTGGACAGTGAATAAGGAAGACTGCAGAAGAATTGATCATTTGAATTGTGATACTGGAGAAAAATAATGAATGTACCATGGACTGCTAGAAGAATAAACAAATATATCTTGGAGATAGTACATCTGGCATGCCACTTAGAAGCAAGAATGGCCAGACTTTGTCTCTTGTACTTTGATCATGTTGTCAGAAGGGACCAGTCCCTGGAAGAGGATATCATGCTTGGAAAAGTAGAGGGTCAACAAAAAGAGGAAGACCTGCAATGAGATAGATAGACACAGTGACTGCAGTGATGGACTCAAGCATAGCAAAGATTGTGAGGATGGTGCAGGACTGGGCAATGTTTCCTTCTGCTGTACAGATGGTCGCTGTGAGTCAGAACCTACACAACAGCACCCAACAAGAGATTATTGATATTTTGATACAAATGAACAATTAATGTAAACAACTTATTAAGCATACTTAAAAGAAGAAATGAAGTTTAATTAAAAGTTTCAATCTTGAAAAAAGGTAGTAAACTCAGGCTCTGTAGTTCAGCCTGTACAAATGAGGAAACTTAGGTGAACAGACACAGAAATTAATATGAACTTGTATTAGAAAGTTAATATACATTGCCCTGACCCCTGGTCCATGCTATTTTTAGTATTTTATTTAATATATTTTTAATAGTTTATAATCTCTATAAGATAGAGATATCTCCATTTCTTATATTTAGAATCAAAATAAAATAACAATAATAATTTATTTAAATATCTGTTGGACCTTTGAAAATTAAAGGTCATGTAAGTTAGGAATTCTAAAACCATATTAAATGTCACCTTTTTTGGCTCTGATATCTGCTCTTCTCAACATTATTTGTATGCATTGAGGCAATACATATTGTACTGCCCATTTTAATTATTCTTTGGACATTTATGAATTTTCCTAATTTCTAAAATTTATTGTTGTTGTTGTTATATGCTATCTGACTCACAACGACTTTATGTACAACAGAACGAAACACTGCTAGGTCCTGCGCCAGCCTCACAATTCCTACTATACTTGAGCCCGGTGCTGTAGCCACCATGTCATGTCATCTTGTTGAGGGTCTTTCTCTCGTTTTTTGACTCTCCACTTTACCAAGCATGACATCCTTCTCCAGAGCATGGTCCCTTCTGACAACATGACCAAAGTAGGTGAGACGAAGTCTGGCCATTCTCCCTTCCAAGGAGCGTTCCGGCTGCACTTCTTCCCGGACAGATTTGTTAGTTCTTTTAGCATTCTATGGTACTTTCAGCATTCTTTGCCAACACCACAACTCAAAAGCATCAACTCTTCTTCGGTCTTCCTTGTTCATTGTCCAGCTCTCACATGCATATGAGGCTACTGAAAATGCCATGGCTTGGATTATGTACATCTTAGTCTTCAAGGAGATGTCTTTGCTCTTCAGCACTTGAAAGAGGTCTTTTGCAACAGATTTGCCCAATGCAATGCATCTTTTGATGTCTTGACTGCTGCTTCCATTGGTGTTGATTGTAGAACCAAGTACTATGAAGTCTTTGACAACTTCAATCTTTTCTCCATTTATTGTGATGCTGCTTATTGGTCCATTTGTGAGGATTTTTGTTTTCTTTATATTGAGGTGTAATCTATACTGCAGACTGTAGTCTTTAATCTTCATCAGTAAGTGCTCCAAGTCATCCTCACTTTCAGCAAGGAAAGTTGGGTCATCTGCATATCTCAGGGTGTTACTGAGTCTCCTACAATCCTGATGCCATGTTCTTCATATAGTCCAGCTGCTCAAATTATTTGCTCAGCATACATATTGAATAAATATGGTGAAAGGATACAACCCTGACACACTCCCTTTCTGATTTTGAACCATGCAGTATCCCCTTGCTCTGTTCGAACGAGAGCCTCCTCATCTATGTACAGGTTCCTCATGAGTACAATGAAGTATTCTGGAATTCCCATTGTTCTCAATGTTATCCACAATTTGTTATGATCTACACAATCGAATGCCTTGACATAGTCAATAAAACCGCAGTAAACATCCTTCTGGTAATCTTGGCTTTGAGCCAAGATCCATCTGACATTAGCTCTTATATCTCCGACTCCATGTTCCCTTCTGAATCCAGCTTGCATTTCTGGAAGTTCTCTGCCAACATACTGCTGCAATCATTTTTGAATTATCTTCAGTAAGATTTTACTTGCATGTGATATCAATGATATTGTTTAATAATTTCCACATTTTGTGGGATCATCGTTCTTTGGAATGGGTACAAATATGGATCTCCTCCAGTCAGTTGGCCAGGTAGCTATCTTCCAAATTTCTTGGCATAGCTAAGTGAGTGCCTCCAACATGGCATCCGTTTGTTGAAACATCTCAATGGGTATTCCATCAATTCCTGGAGCCTTGTTCTTCACCAATTCCTTCAGTGCAGCTTCAACTTCTTCCTTCAAAACCATTGGTTCTTGATCATATGCCACCTCCTGAAATGGATGAACATCGACCAGGTCTTTTTAGTACAGTAACTCTGTGTATTCCTTCCATCTTCTTTTGATGCTTCCTGCATCATTCAATATTTTGCCCATAGAACCTTTCAACATTGCAACTTGAGGCTTAATTTTTTTCCTCAGTTCTTTCAGCTTGAGAAATACAGAGTGTGTTCTTCTCTTTTGGTTTCCTAACTCCATGTCTTTGCACATTTCATTATAGTAATTGGTTTTGTCTGCTTGAGCTGCTCTTTGAAATCTTCTGTTCAGCTCTTTTATCTTGTCATTTCTTCCATTTGCGTTAGCTACACTCCACTCAAAGGCAAGTTTCAGAGTCTTCCAACATTCATTTTGGTCTTTTCCTGCTTTCTTGTCTTTTAAAAAACCTTTTGCTTTCTTCATGGATGATGTTCTTGATGTCATTCCACAATTCTTCTGGTGTTCATTGCATCAAGTCTTTTCTTTAAATGGTTTCTAAATTTAGGAGGGATGTAATCAAGGTCATAGTTTGGCTCTTGTGGACTTGTTTTAATTGTCTTCAGCTTCAACTTGAACTTGCATATGTGCAGTTGATGATCTGTTCCACAGTCAGCTCCTGGCCTTGTTTTGGCTGAAGACATTGAGTATCTCTGTTGCTTCTTGCCATAGATGTAGCCAGTCTGATTCCTGTGTACTCCATCTGGTGAAGTCTACATGTATAGCTACCATTTGGGTTGTTGAAAAAGGTATTTGCAATGAATAAATCATTGGTCTTGCAAAATTCTATCATGCGATTTCCAGTGTTATTTCTATCACCAAGGCCATATTTTCTAACTACTGGTGATTTTTCTTTGTTTCTAACTTTTGCATTCCAACCACCTGTGATAACACTTCTTGATTGTATGTTCAGTCAATTTCAGACTGCAGAATTTAGCAAAAATCTTCAATTTCCTCATCTTTGGCTTTGGTAGTTGGTGTGTAAATTTGAATAATAGTAGTATTAACTGGGAAGCTCTGGTAGCATAGTGCCTAAGGCATTTGATTTCTAACCAGAAGACTGGCAGTTCAAACCCACCAGCCACTCCTTGGGAGGAAGGTTGGGCAATCTACTTCTGTCATAATACTGCCCAGACATCCAAGGAGAGGTTGCTATGAGTTGGATCCAACTTGATGGCAGTGGGTTTGAGTATTAACTGGTCTTCCTTGTAGGCATATGGATATTATCCTATCACTGACAGCATTGTACTTCAGGATAGATCTTAGATACATTCTTTGTGATGATGAATGCCATGCCATTCTTCTTCAATTTGCTATTCTTGGCATAGTAGATCATATGGTCATCTGTTTCAAAATGGTCAAAACCAGTCCATTTCAGCTCATTAATGCCTAAGATATTGATCTTTATGCATTCTACTTCATTTTTGACAATTTCCAATTTTCCTAAATTCATACTTTGTACATTCCATGTTCTGATTATTAATGGATGTTTGCAGCTGTTTCTTCTCATCTCGAGTCATGCTACATCAGCAAATGGAGGTCCTGAAAGCTTTACTCTATCCACATCATTAAAGTTGACTCTACTCTGAGGAGGCAGCTCTTCTCCAGTTGTATTTTGAGTGCCTTCCGACCTGAGGGGCTCATCCTCTGGCACTGTATCACAAATTGTTTCAGGGCTATTCATAAAGTTTTTCAGTAATATATCAGAGTGTTTCACTGCTATTCATAAGGTTTTCACTGGGCAATTCTTTGAGAACTGGATGCCCTCTTCCTTCTTCCAAATCTGTCTCAGTCTGGAAGCTCCAGTGAAACCTGTCCATTATGGGTAACCCTGTTAGCACTTGAAACACCAGTGGCATAGCCTGCAGCCTCACAGCAATACTCAAGCCACCAGAATATGACAAACTGACAGACAAGTTTGTCTCCCTTGTTGTTGTTGTTATGTGCCATTGAGTTGGACCCAACTCATAGTGACCCTCCCCTTGGGTTTCTGAGACAGTATCACTACAGAAGAAGATTGCCCAACCTTCCTTCCGAGGAGTGACTGGTGGGTTTGAACTGCCAGACTTCTGGTTAGCAGTCAAATGCGTTAGGCACTACACCACTAGAGCTCCCTTAGCTGTTCCAAATTATGTTGCTCATTTCCTGATCTCCCCCACCCTGCTCACTCAGTTGATCTGCCCCCCGGGGTGCAGGCACCTGCTTTCTGCTGGTCCCAGGACTGGCTTATCATGACCTCGCCCTGGGGCACCTCCACGCATGCAAACTTCCGTCTTCCTGCTGGTCCTGGGATTGGCTTACCAGGTATAAGTTTGGCAGGCAGTATTTCTATATACGTATTTGTATGGGGTATAAGAATGTCCATATACGTAATAGAGCTAACAGGGCAACCTTATACATTACAAAATTTATATGTAACCGTAAAATCAATATTTGCAGCCTTTTTTATTTTTTAATTTTGAATTGTGATTTGGGTGAAAGTTTACAGAGAAAATTCATTTTCCATACAATAGTTCATACACATTTTGTTTCATAATATTGATTGCAATCCCATAATGTAGCAACTCTCTTCCCACTTCCTCCCTGTGGTTACCCTTTCCCTGCGTCAGTCTTTCCTATGCATTCCTGCCCTCTAAGCTATCTCCTTGTGTAAATACTGCCCTTCTGTTCTCCCATGGTGATTGTTCTAAGGAGTGTGCCTACCTGGTGTAAATGTCCACCTTATATACCTGTCTTTTGTTTGGCTGGAAGCCATGGGAGTGAGTTCAATTCCAGGCCCGAAGGCTCCTTAGTCTCAGGAGTTTTACCAGTTTCTATCAGACCACTAAGTCTGGCCCTTTTTTTTTTTTTTTTAAATGTTGAGTTTTGTTCCATATTTTTATTGTACTTTATCCAGGATATCCTATTTGATCCCTTTCTGAGTAGTTGACTGTGGTAGTTAGGCACCATCTAGTTCTGGTCTCAAGGTCATCATGTAGGCTGAGTTTCATATGGTCTACTAGTCCAGTGAACTAATTTTTTTCCTATACATCTTTGGTTTTCTTCATTCTTCTTTGCTCTGGATGAGGAGAGACCAATTGTTGCATCTTAGATGATTGCTTGCAAACTTTTAAGACCCCATACTACTCACCAAAGTAGTATGTAGAACAAAGTTTTGTGTAGTATGTTATGCCAGTTGAGCTTGATGTCCCCTGTGACTATGATCCCAAGCCCATGGACTCAGTGACTCACTCCCTTGGGGTGTTTGGCTGTGGCTAAGAAGTTATCCTAACTGCCCTGTTAGCTCTATTATATATATATGGACATTCTTATATTCCATACAAATACGTATGTAGAATTATCATCTGCCAAACTTATACATTGCCTTTTGCCTGGACATATCTGATCACTTAGCCTGTCTACCTGTGTATCCACCTATAGATTAATGTTTGTTATTACTGATAATGCAGTATTGTGCATGTAAAAGTGTTTAATCTTTGTTTTCTGTACCTCTTGTGCACCTCTCTGTGTCTTCCTTTTCCTTAGTGTTATGGTGTTGGTCACTTGCTTTTTTTTCAGTATATTGCCTTTCCCTTCGCCCAAATCAATATGTTTTTCATACTTATTTAGCATTTTTCTCTCCTCTTCACCTCCATCCCTGGTAACCAACAAAGAAAGTTTTCTTTCCATATGTAAACTTTTCATTGACTTTTTATAATAGTGAATTAATACAATATTTGTCTTTCTATGATTGATTTATTTCACTCAGCATAATGTCCTCCAAGTTCATCCATGTTATGAGGTCTCTTGATAATTCTACATTATTCTTTAGTGTTGCTTAGTATTCCACTGTATGTTTGTACCATACTCTGGTTTTCCATTCCTCTGTTAATGGGTTGTTTCCATCTCTTTGCTATTGTGAATAGTGCTGTAATGAATATGAGTATGCATATATCTGTTTGTGTCCTGCCTCTCACTTCTTTAGGATATATACCTAGTAATGCAATTGCTGAATCAAATGGTATTTCTATTTCTAACTTTTTGAGGAATTGCTATACCATTTTCCATAGTGATTGTATCGTTTTACAGTCCTACCAGCAGTGTATGAGAGTCAATCTCTCCACATCCTTGCCAGCATTTGTTATTTTCTGTCTTGTTGAACTTTGTTACTATTGCTGGGGTGAGATGGTATCTTGTTGTTTTGATTGCATTTCTCTAATGGCTAATGATTGTGAACGCATCTTCATATCTTTTTTGCCCACTTGAATATCTTCTTTGGTGAAGGACTGTTTGCATCCTCTGCTCATTTGTTTAATTGGGTTGTTTGTCTCTTTGATGTTGAGGTATTAAGAGTTTTCTGTAATAAAATTTACATTTTAATAAGTCCCTTGTCAAATATTTTGTTGCCAAATATTTTTTTTTCCCAAATCTGTGTGTTCTCTTTTGGAGAAGTGTTTTGATATGCATAAGAATTTAATTTTCAGAAGGTCCCAGTTATCTAGTATATCTTCTGCTTTTATGCATTTTTACTTATATTCGGTAGCTTATTAATGTCATATATTAAGGCTGCTAAGTTTGCCCCTGTATTTTCTTTGATGACCTTTATAGTTTAGGTTTTACATTTAAGTCTTTGATCCATCTTGGGTTAATTTTTGTATGTGGTATGAGGTATGGATGTTGTTTCATTTTTTTGCAAATGGAAATCCAGTTTTGCCAACCAACACCATTTGTTAAAGAGACTATCTCTTTCCCATTGAATGGATTTTGGTGCTTTGTCAAAGATCAGCTTACCATAGATGGACAGATCTATTTCTGGGTTCTCAATTCTATTTCACTGGTCTGTGTGTCTGTGACTGTACCAGTACCAGGATGTTTTGACTACTGTGGCTGTATAGTAGGTTTTGAGATTGGGGAATGTAAGACTTCCTACTTTGTTCATCTTCTTCAGGAGTGTTTTTCTTATTCAAGGGCTCTTTCCTTTTCATATAAAATTAGTGGTTGGTTTTTCCATGTCCTTAAAGAACATTCATGCATAGGGTTGCATTGAATGTATAGATTGGTTTGGGTAGTATTGACATTTTCACAATGCTCAGTGTTCCTATCCATGAACATGGTATGTTCTTCCCTTTATGTAGATCTCTTATAGTTTCTTGAAGAAGTGTTTTGTAGTCTTCATTGTATAGATCTTTTGTGTCCCTGATAATATGTATTCCCATGTATTTTATCTTTTTGCTAGCTTTTGAAAATGGTATTGATTTCCTTTTCAGAGATCTCTTTGCTGGTGTAGAGGAATCCAACTGATTTTTGTTTGCTGATCTTGTATCCTGCCACTATGCTAAATCTTTCCCTTAGTTCCAGTAGTTTTTTGTGAGTCTCATAGGTTTTCTATGTGTAGGATCACATGATCTGCAAATAGGAATAGTTTTACTTTTGTGTCAGTTTGGATACCTTTATTTCCCTTTCTTGCCTTATTGCCCTGGCTAGGACTTCCAATACAATGTTGAATAGAAGTGGTGATAGAGGAGGGTTCTTGTACACAAAGGTAATGCTTTCAGTCTCTCCCCATTGAGAATAATGTTGGTGGTTGCTTTTGCATATATGCCTTTTATTATGTTAAGGGATATCTCTTCTATTCCTATTTTTCTGAGAGTTTTTTTAAATCAGAAATGGGTGTTGGATTTTATCGATGGTCTTATCTGCATCAATCGATACGGTCATGTGGTTCTTTTCCTTTATTTTATGTATGTGATGGATTATGCTGATTGTTTTTCTAATATTCAACCATCCTTGCATATCTTGTATGAATCCCACTTGGCTATGATGTATTATTTTTTTGGTATGTTGCTAGAGTCTATTGGCTAGGATTTTGTTGAAGATTTTTGTTTCTATATTCATGAGGAATTTGGTCTGTAGTTTTCCTTTTTAGTGGTGTATTTTCCTGATTTTGGTATCAGAGTTATGTGTGCTTCATAAAATGGATTTGAGAAGATTCCATCCTTTTCTATGTTCTGAAATAGTTTGAGTAGGATTGATGTCAGCCCTTCTCTGACTGTTTGGTGGAATTGTCCAGTGAAATTGTCTGGGCCTGGACTTTTTTGTTGGTAGTTTTTTTTTAATGACCTTCTCAATTTCTTCTTTTGTTATGGGTCTGTTCTAATTTTTTGCCTCAGTCTGTGTTACTTTAGAAATCTGTCCATTTCTTCTAGGTTTTAAAATTTGTTGGAATACAGGTCTTCATAATATACTGATATCCTTTATATTTTGGTTGGTTCTAATGTTACATCACCCATTTAATTTCTTATTTGTGTTATTTGCATCTTCTCCTTTGTTGAATTTGCCAGTGGTTTGTCGATTTGATTAATATTTTCAAAGAACCAACTTCTAATCTTGTTGAATTTTTCTATTGTCTTTTTATTTTCTGTTTCATCTATTTCTGCTTGAATCTTTATTACTTATTTTCTTCTGGTTTGGAAAGCTTTTCTGGATGCTCTTTTACTAATTGTTGGAGGTTTTGGGTTAAGTTGTTGATTTTAGCCCATTCTTGTTTTTTGATATGTTCATGTATTGCTATAAATTGCCTTCTTCTCACTGCTTTTGCTGTGTCCCAAAGATTTTGGCATGTTGTGTTTTCATTCTCATTTGATTCAAGGAATTTTTAAATTTCCTTTTTATTTCTGTTACCCAGTTGTTTTTAAGGATGGCCTTACTCAGTTTCAATGTGTTTGTTCTTTTTCCATTTATCTTCCTGTTGTTGATTTCTAATTTTATAGCATTGTGATCTGAGAAGATGCTTTGCATTATTTCAATGTTTTAAAATTTATTCAGGCTTGCTTTGTGGCATAATGTATGGCCTATCCTGGAGAATGTTCCATGTGTGCTGGAAAAGAATATAAATTATGCTGTTGTTGGGTCAAATGCTCTGTGGATGTGTATAAGGTTAAGTTGGTTGATTGTATTGTGTAGTTCTTCTGTGTCTTTGTTGAATTTGTTTCTGGTTCTATGTTTCATTGAAAATGGTGTATTAAACTCTCTTACTTTACTGTGAAGTCACCTATTTGTCTTTTCAATTCCGTTAAAGTATGGTTTACTTTAACAGAATTGTTTATGTATTTTGGGACTCTTTCATTGGGTTCACAGATAATTATAATAGTTATGTCCTCTTGTTCTCTCGATTCTTTAATCATTATGTAATGTCCTTCCTTGTCTCTTACGTTGGTTTTTGTCTTAAAGTCTATTTTATTAGAAACTAATAATTGCCACTGCTGCTTTTTTTTTTTTTTTGATTGCTATTTGCTTGATATATCTTTTTCTAATTTATCATTTTTAGCCTATGTTTGTCTTTGTGGGTCTCTTGAAGACAGCATATTTATGGGTCATGTTATCTTATCCAGTCTGCAACTCTTCATCCCTTGAGTGGTGAATTTAACCCATTTATGTTCAGTGTAATTGTCAGCAAGTATGAATTTATTACTGTCATTTTATTGTGGGTTTCTTTTTTTTTTTTTTTGTGGTGTTGCTGATTTCTTTGTTCCTTATAATTTTCTGTACTGAACTCATTTTTATGAAATTTGTTATGATTTCCATCATTGCTATTGTTTTACTATTTGCTGAATATTGGTTCCTCTCCTCTTTTCAATTTGATACAAAAGTTTATTAATTTTCTTTGGGCTTGTGTGGTAGTTAAGTTTGTGTGTCAACTTGGCTGGGCCTGGTTGAGTGGCTGGGCAGCTGGATGTAGTATTCCCCATGATGAAACTGGTAATCAATTCCATGGTGGAATCTACTGTAAGCAGCTGAATAGCTGCCCAGGGATGTGGTCTGCTTCTGGTATATAAGGAGAAACCTTGGGGAATGGTCTCTAGCTTATGGCACACTTGAACCCTGCATGTAGCCATGTTACTGTTCAGCAACCTGTCATGCTCTGCCGACCTTGGGACTTTTAATATGCTTGAATTAATGGCCTGCCTTGTGGTTTGATAACATCAGGATTGTGACTTTTTATTTGTCACCTTTGGGCTTGTCAGCCTCAGCAGCCAGCAGCTGAGTGAAGAAAAGCCTCCAGCTTTAGTGGGCCGGGAGCAAGAAGCAGAGCTGAAGGCCAAGGCTGAGGGACTTTCACCCAGCTCCTGGAGCCTGGCACTTTGAACTCAGACTTAAAGCCTCCAAACTGTAATAGAATAAACTCCTATTTTTTCAAGCTATCTCATTGGTGGTATATTCCTGTCATTGAGGCACTACGTAACCAAAACAGCTTGCCATGTGATTTTTAAAATTTCTCCAAGTTTAGAACAGTCTGTTCTATTTTGCAATTGTCTTGACTTCCTCTCCATTGGAAGTTCTGTGCTTATGCTATTTATTCTCTCTTTTTAGTTTGTAATTGTCTTTATGTACCAATCGATGTCTATGGTTCCCTGTTTACAGTTTTGTAAGTTTATTTTAATTTGGATACTTCTATAATTAGGTTGGTTTCTGGATTTTGTCATTATGTATGCTAATCATTTGTTGTCTGCTTTTAGTGGTTCTCTGTCTACAGGACTCCCTTTAGCATGTCTTGTGAGGTTGGTCTGGTTTTAACGAATTCTGTTGATTTCTCTTTACCTGGAAATGTCCTGATTTCACCATCATCTTTTAGGGACAATTTTCTAGGTATATAATTCTTGGCAATTTTTCTTTCTGGGTTTTATATATGTCATCCCATTGCCTTTTCACTTGCATGGTTTTTGCCAAGAAATCAGAGTTTATTGGTTGACTTTTGTAGGTTACTTTTTGTATTTCCATTGCTTCTTTCATAATTCTTTCTTTGTCTTTGATTTTGCTGAGTTTGGTTATGATATGCCTTGGTGATTTTCTTTTGGGATCTTCCTGTTTGGGGTTCATTGAACTTCTTGCATGGACATCTTCTTGTCTTTCATCATATTAGGGAAGTTATCTTCCAACAAATCTTTGACAATTTTCTCTGTGGTTTTATTTGTGTCTTCCTGTTCTGGAATTCTAATCAGTCATAAGTTATTCTTCTTTATGGCATCCCACATGAATCTTAGGCTTTCTTCATTTTTCTTTTGATCTCTTTTCTGATTGATCCCTTTACAAAGTAGTATTGAGGTGTTTGTCTTCATTCTCATGTATTCTGTGTTCCATTGATTCAATTCTACTCCTTTGCCAATTCACTATGTTATCTTGATATCTTAATATTAATCTTCTGGATTTCTATTTGTTGCTTTTGTAGTTTTCTAATTTTTCACTTATTTTGTTCAGTGTGTTCTTGTATTGTTTTCTTAAGTTCTAGAGTTTTGACTATTTTTTCTTAATTTTGTCAGTGTTTTCCTTGATTTGTCTCTTAATCTGTTGAATGTATACACACACACACACACATAAAACCAAAATATAATTCTTCTGAATTCCTTATCAGAGAGCTTTCAATGCTGCTTCTTCCTCAAGGAGGTTTTCTGGATCTGTTTGCTTGTTACTTGTTTGTACTACTTTATCTTGCTTCTTTGTGTGAACTGGGATGGTCAGTTGTATCTGAGACATTGTGATGTCTTTGTACTTATGTGTACAGGTCTCTGTTAGTTATTCATTAATAACAGTTGAGAGTAAGGTGGGCTAGTATTGGTTCTCATCAATGGGTGGGACTGCAAGAGCTGTGGGTGTGGTTGGGTCATTTGGGCCTGGTTGCTCACTCCATCCTGGTTAGGAAAAACAACAGCAATGACAACACAAAACACCAGAAAAATAAAAATGAGAACAAAAAACACAAACCACATAAACAGCAACAATTGCATTAAAAAGAAAAGAAAAGAAAAGGCAAAAAATGAAAACATGAATGAAAAGAAGATGGACAAAGAGGAAAAAACCCACCATAATATCTGTGGAGAAGGGAATAAGAGGAGAGAGTAAGAGAAAAAGAATAATAAAAGAAAAAAATGGGCAAAATTCAAAACAAAAAAGAAAGGA
>NW_006921680.1:7703068-7717985 GCF_000298275.1 Orycteropus afer afer
GCAGAAAAGGCATTTGATAAAATCCAACACCCATACCTGAAAAAAAAAAGGAACCTGGGAAAAGGGGAAAAAACAAACAAGAACCAAGAAAGGAAAAGAGAAAAAACGAAAGGAAGAAAGGAGGAAGAAAAAAAGAATAACTTAAAAACAAACAAAAATAAAACTGATGGGGTGGGAAGAACCACCCAGTCTGTTTCTGCTAGCCAAGCAGTCAGTGGGAAGCAGGGCACCTGATCCTGGTAATAGTTCCTGACTGCCCAGAAGGGAACTGGGGACAGGTCACCTGATTTTAGAAGAGTTCCTGTTGACTCAGAAGATGTCTTTGGGGAAGGTATCTGGACCTGGAAAAAGTTCCTTTCTGCTCAAATGGTGGTGGGAGCAAGCCACCTGGTTTCAGAAGGAATTCCTGCCTGCTCTACATGTGGCTGGGGATAGGGTATCTGGTCTCAGAAAAAGTTTCTGCTGTTCCAAAAGGCAGCTGGGTTCAGGGCCCCTACTCCCAGAAAAAGTTCCTGACATCTCCAAAGCAGGGCTTAATGTAGGGCACCTGGGCCCAGCAAAAGTTCTTGTCAGCCCAAAATGCTGCTGGGGGCAGTGCAACTGATCTTGGAGCTAGTTGCTATCTACCCAGAAATCAACTGGGGGCATGGCTGTTGATTTCAAACTAGTTTCTCCTGATCCAGACAGTGTCTGTGGGCAGGGCTCCTGGACCCAGAAAAAATTTCTACTAGTCCCAAAAATGATTGAGATCAAGGCATCTGGTTCTACAGGAAGTTCCAGCAAGCTCAAAAAGCAACTGTGGGCAGGTCTTTTGACCCAGACAAAATTCCTGCTGTTACCAGACAAAGGTAACTGGGAGCAGGGTCTCATTTGCAGAAATAAGTTCCTGCCATCTCAAAACCCAGCTGGATATAGGATATTGGTCTCAGAAACAATTCTTAATGGCACAAAATGTGGCTGGGGCCACTTCCTGTCTGCCCAGAAGGCAGCTAGTTTCAGGGTGACAGATGGGGATGGAGTCCAGAAGGAGGTAGAGGTGGAGGATGGCCACACCTCTGTTCACCAAGAGGGAGTGGGGTACAAAGGTAGCAAGGGGAATATCACACCTTTCTAGTCATCAGCCTCCAGTGTGGTTGCCCATGCTGCCCTTGACAAGTGGAGTGTATTCTTAGGTTGCTGCCGAGGATCAGAATTCTGCTTGCAAATATTCAAAATGGCTGCTGCCTCAGGACAGCTGACAGTCCACAGCTCTCTTTGTCTCTTTATTTGTTGTTTTCCTTTCTAGCTGTGAGCCACCAGTACACTTGACCACACAATCCTCTGCAAGCAAAGCCGGTTATTAGGTTGCTGCTGAGATTGGAATGCCACTTGTAAATATTCAAATTGACTATGCTGTCAGGACAGCTGAGAGTTCACAGCTCCATTTGTCTCCTTATTCACTGTTTTCATTCAGGTTCTTCTACTAGTTTATTTAATCCACTTTTTTTTTTTTTTTAATCTTTCCCTTCAAAATTCTGGGGTCTAGTATTATCTTCTGTGTTAAATTGGTTTCTCATTTCTTTGTTGCAGAGGGTCTGTGTAGCTTATTTGCCTATTCTGACATCATGCTGAAGCCTGCTTGTTACTCCTTGCAGCCTTTTTGTGGCCATTTGCAGACATGTACAGAGTGACAAAAATTTAAGTTATGTGACATGCTCCTTCTCAGCTAAGGTCAAACAAGGTGATGCTCTGCCTGCTTGTTTCACTTTTCCTACTGCAAATAAATATCCTCTCTGTAGTCTTATTTAGTGCCACATTTTTTTGCTTGTTGTTGGTGATTTAGTTGTTTAAAATGGACACCAAGCATAATGCTGAAGTGCTGTCTAGTGTTCCCAAGTTCAAGAAGGCTGTGATGTGCCTTACAGACAATATGTGTGTTAGATAAATTTTGTTCAGGCATGAGTTATGATGCTGTTGGTTGAAGTTCAGTGTTAATGAATCAATATATGTTAAATAAGGTGTCTTTAAATAGAAACACATATGAAAAAGGATTATATGTTAATTAGTTGATGAAAATGTGGCCAGAGGCTTGTAGGAGTCTAACTCTGATTTTTTAATTTGGTATTCACTAATGCAGTGTTTCCAGTGAGTTTATAGAACATACCAAAAAACAAAACCAAACTCACTGCCATTGAGTCATTTCTGACTTATAGTGGCCCCCATTGGGTTTCCCAAGCTGTAAATCTTTATGGAAGTAGAATTGCCCTGCCTTCTTCCTGTGGAGCAGCTGATGGGTTTGAACCGCTGACCTTCCAAGTAGCAGTCAAGTGGCTTATCCACTATGCCACCAGAGCTCCTTTTATAGAACATAACTACGATAAATAATAAGAATTCACTGTGACTGATCCCCAAGTTTAGCTCTACAGATAATGATGAAAGTTTAAATACTATTTGCTTTTAAAAAGTTATTTAAAAATTTGAAATAGGAAATATTTCAAAGGAACTAGTATGGAATATTTAAATTAGGAAAGTTAAATTGGAAACTATTTTAACAATACTGAAAAAGAGACTGGGAAGTAGAGACAAGATCACATTCCACCCAATCCCTTTATAACAGAGACCTGGAAAACTGAATGAAACAGATGCAGATAATGGTCCTGGAACTCTGAGCATCAAATGAGAGGATAATGAGTTAAGTTGAGCTGATTGGAAAGGAAGATGGACAGTGACTGGGGAAAGAGAAGAGCTTGGGTCTGATGAATCATGGCTGTTTTGAGATACAGAAGGCATCATACATGGGCAAGGAGAATCCAATTTCATGGAATCCACACCAGGACAGAGACACAGCATGGATAGATCTGGAGAGAATCTAGGTGAGCAGAATAAGTGCTGGATCCAGAAGAGGAAAGTAAAGGGAAACAGGCAAGATTCCCAGTGGCACAGGTTATCACAGAGCAAGGAGGGAGCCAATAAATAGGGATGATACAACTCACTATTAGTGAAAGTAGTCATTTGCGTTGAGGGCTTAAATGAAGGGGAAGGTATATGGTGTGGCTGTTGGAGATGCTTAGTCTATGTGGTCCCCTACTTGATTGTCTGGGCAGGAGTTGGATAATTGGCTGCAGGAGCCCAGAAGTGCATTAGTCCCATGCCAGTGAAATGCAGCTGGAGAAGTATTTTTTCTGCTTTCCTAAATACACCTTCCTGGTGACAAGGGTGGAGTTCTCTTCCCATCCCCACCAACCCAGTGGCTAGGGATGGCTCCTGGCTACCCCCATGTTGCCCATTTCCCCAGGCTGCCTCCTTCCACCAGCATCCCAGCCACCCATCACACTGCAGTCTAAGCAAACAGAGCCTGTATCTTCAGTCTGCCTTCCTGAGCCTGTGTCACTGAGAGGCCTTGTTCCCACTGAGCACAAGATGTGCATCACTGTGACCTCCTCTGCCAGAGATGCTTGCACTAACCAGGCTCCTGCTTCCTTTGTGGGCATGCATTCCCACAGGTTGTATCACAGCACCCTGCTGCCACTGCTGCTGGCTGACCATAACTGCACCAGTCCCTCCTCTCTCTCTCTCTCTCTCTCTCTCTCTTTTTTTTTAAACACCTTTCTTCATTTTGATTTATTTCTTCCACTTCATTTGCTGCTTCTTTTATTTTTATCCAACTTTCTTCTCATCCACTCCACCTTAAATTTTTTTTTTTTCTTCTCTCTTTTCCCTGCCTGAACAATGGGAGGCAGACATAATTCCCCACTAGTCAGCTATACCTACCACCTACCATCTCACCCAATGGGCAGTTGCCAACACCTGTTCCTGCACCACTGGATCAACAGCAGATGGTGGACAACACCTGCTCATTCTACCCACAGCTTCTCTTCATGACCAACAAACGGAGACTTGTGCCCCACATTTCCACCAGTTACTCCAGCCACCCAGAGATAGGTGGGAAGCACCCCAGTGCTGCCAAACTAGAAACCATAGAAGAATGCCTGCCCCACCCACTTGGATATATCAAAACAAAGCAAAACCAAAAATAAGGGTGAAACAAATCAACACATAATCAACAAATAAAAACAACAACTCTAAACTGTCTCAGAGACAATAGATAACATCAATTCAAACAAAGAAACAGGATGAGATAATGCAAGCAGGTGATTAAAATAAAGAACTAGGAAACATTCCCAGGAAAGAACAGGTAATAGAACTATCTGATAAGGAATTCAAAAGATACATCTATCTGTCTATCCATCCTTCTATCCATATTTTTCCAAGAACTGAAAGAAACTACAAAAGTAAAACAAAAACACAACCAACAAAAGGACAGACAATACCCTAGAAGAATTCAGGAAAATAATACAAGAGCAGAATGCAAAATAAATAACCAATTAGAAATCATACAAAAACAGCAAGATAACACTAACATTGTAGAGACAGATAACACATTGGAAGGAAAAAGAGTAGGATTGAATTGACTGAAGAACAGATTAGCCAACTGTAAGACAAATCCCTTCAGACCAGGTTGTATGAGGAAAAATCAGAAAAAAAGAATGAAGAAAAATGAAGGAAGCCTAAGAATCATGTGGGACTATATCAAGAGCAATAATATACATGTGATTGGAATTCCAGAACAGGAGAAATAAAAAAATATTAAAATGAAAGATAAAACCATAGATAAATTTGTCAAAGACTTGCTAGCAGAAAAATTCCCTAAGATCATGAAAGATGAAAAGATATCCATCCAACACTTAATGAAATCCATACATGATAGACCACAAAAGAAAGTCATCAAGACGTATCATAATCAAACTTTCTTAAACCAAAGAAAAAGAAAGAATCTCGAGAGCATCTTGGGGAAAAATGAAAGGTTACCTACAAACAGCAACCAAAAGAAAAAGCTCTGATTTCTCAGTGGAAACCATGCACATAAGAAGGCAATGACATGACATACATAAAACCTTGAATGAAAAAAATTGCCAACCAGGAATTAAAAATACAGCAAAATTGCCTCTCAAATACGATGGTGAAATTAGGACATTTCCAGATAGACATAAATTCAGGGAATTTGTAAACAAAACAAAAACAACACTAGACCAACCTTACAAGGGATGCTAAAGGGAGTGCTTTGACCAGAAAACCAATATGGAAGACAACAACAACCTAAGATTCAGACACATGACAACACCACCCAGAAACCAATCCAGAAAAGGGTTTCTCAAAATTAAAACAAACTTACATGACTGAAAATAGAGAACCAGAGTTGTCAATCTGTAAAAAAGAACAACTACAGAGCAAATAGAAGGAATAAATAGTATAATTACAGAACTTCCAAATGAGAGGAGGTCAAGATGATATCAATATAAAATGAACTGTTTCAAACTTAGGATGATGAAAATTGATTACAGAGTAATCACCAAGAAAGTTAATTAACGTTCTAACTAAAAGAAGAAAGAGGAAAATCATAAGGACTTAATAAACACAAAATCAACAACAATGAAGAAAAAAAATCAGATAACAAAATGGACCCCCCAAAAAACCCCAAAACCAAACTGACTGTTGTCAAGTCAAATCCAACTCATTGTGACCCTTCCTTGGGTTTCTGAGGCAGTATCTCTATGGAAGTAGGTTGCCCAGTCTTCCTTCTGAGGAGTGGCTGGTAGGTTTGAACTGCCAGCCTCTGGTTAGCAGTCAAATGCCTTAGGCACTACACCACCATATTTGTAACAATATTAACTATTATTTAAATTAAATTAAATTAATTAACAATATTAATTTGGAGGAAGAATCATTAACAACCTGTGATATGCTGACCACACAACTTTGTTTGCGGAAAGTGAGGATGACTTGAAGCATTTACTGATGAAGATTGAAGAACACAGTCTGCAGTGTGGATTATGCTTCAATATAAAGAAAACAAAAGCCTTCACAACTAGCCCTATAAGCAGCATCATGATAAATGGAGAAAAGATTGAATTTGTCAATGATTTCACATTGCTTGGTTCTACAATCAACGCCAATGGAAGCAGTAGTCAGGACATCAGATGATATATAGCACTGGGCAAGTCAGCTGCAAAAGACCTCTTTCAAGTGCTGAGGAGTAAAGATGTCTCCTTGAGGACTAGGGTGCACCTGACACAAGCCATGATATTTTCAATTGCCTCATATGCATGTGAGTGTGGACAATGAATAAGGAAGACCAAAGAAGAATTGATGCTTTTGAGTTGTGGTGTTGGCGAAGAATGCTGAAAGTACCTTGGACTGCTAAAAGAATTAACAAATCTGTCCTGGAGGAAGTGCAGCTGGAATGCTCCTTGCCTTGGAAGTGAGAATGGCCAGATTTGTCTCACCTACTTTGGTCATGTTGTCAGAAGGGACCATTCCCTGGAGAAGGTTGTCATACTTGGTAAGGTGGGGGGTCGACAAAAGAGGGGAAGGCCATCAATGAGATGGATTGACACAGTGGCTACAGCGATGGGGTCAAGTATAGCAGGTATCATGGAGCTGGTGTGGGATCTGGCAGTGTTTTGTTCTGCTGTGCAATGGGTCTCAATGACTCAAAGATGATTCAGTGGCATCTATTAACAAAAACAACATTAATTTGGAACCATTAACACCACAATAAAAAAAAAAAACACATAAAAGAATGACAGCACTAAGTTCATACCTCTCAATAATTACACTAAATGTGAATGGATGAAATGCACCAGGCAAGGGAAAGAGAGGCACAGAATGGTTAAAAAAAGAGGACCCTTCAATATGCTGCTTATAAGATACTCACCTTAGACACAAAGATAAAAATACTTAAGAAATCAAAGGATGGAAAAAATATGTCAAGCTAATGACAACCCAAAAAGAGCAGGAGTGACTATATTAATTTCTGATAAAATAGACTTCAGGGCAAAAACCAGCATTAGGGACAAGGAAGAACATTATATAAAGATAAAAGTGTCAATCTAGCAAGAGAACGTGACTATAATAAACATCCGTGTACTCAAAGAGCCCTAGAATACATGAAACAAACATTAATAGAATTGAAAAGAGAAATAGACAATTCCACAGTAGTAGTGGGAGACATTAACACATCCCTTTTGATGAAGGATAGAACAACTAGAAAGAAACTTAACAAAGATACAGAAGACCTCAACAACACAATAAACTAATTTTACTTCATAGACATATACAGAACACTCTACCCTGAAAAAATGCAATACCCAATCTCTCCAGTGCATGTAGATCATTTTCCAGAATAGACCACATGTTAAGTCACAAAGTAAGCCTCAGTAAATTTTAAAACATTGATACACTGCAAAGCATCTTCTTGGACTGCAGTACTATAATACTGGAAATGAATAATAGGCAGGTCGGGGGGAAAAAAAACCTTGGAAACTACATAATACCTTGCTAAAAACTACTGGGTAGCAGAAGAAATAACATGTGAAATAAAAAATTCCTAGACACAAACTAGATTGAAAGCACAACACACCAAATCCTTTGTGACACAGAGAAAGTAGTACTCAGAGCTCAATTTATAGCAATAAAAATAAATAAATAAATAAATAAATAAACAAACAAACTCACTGCCATTGAATCGGATCTGACTAATAGCGACCCATCCTTGGGTTTCCAAGGTGGTATCACTACGGAAGTAGATTGCCCAGTCTTCCTTCCGAGGAGTGGCTGGTGGGTTTGAACCACCAGCCTTCTGGTTAGCAGTCAAATGCCTTAGGCACTATGACACCAAAACCAAAAGAAGAACTAAAATCAATACCTTAACTCAACAGCTACAACAATTAGAAAAAGAGCAACCCAAAAGCTTACAGTGTTCAAAAGAAATAATAGAATAGAGGAGTAATAAATGAAACAAAGCAGAAGCACAGTAAAATCAATAAGACTTGAAGTTGTTTCTGCAAAAATATTATCAAAATTGACAAATCATTGGCAAATTTAACTAAGAAAAGTAAAAAAATACAAATAATATGAATAAGAAATGAAATGTATACATCACAACAGAACCAACCCAAATAAAAATAATATCAGGATATTATGAAAAAATGTACTCCAACAAATTTGAAAACCGAGAGGAAATGGGTAAATTTCTAGAAACACATGACCTACCTAAGCTAACACAGATGGAGGTAGAAAATTCGAAAAGGCCTATAGAAAAAGAAGAAATTGAATAGGTCATAAAAAATCTACTAAGAAAAAAAGTTCTAGTCCAGATAGCTTCATTGGAGAGTTCTACCAAATATTCAGAGAAGAGTTGACACTTATCTTACCCCCAAATATTCCAGAACATAAACAAGGATGGAATACTTCCAAATTCATTTTATGAAGGAAGTGTAACTCTAACACCAAAACCAGGTAAAGATCCCAGTGAAAAAGAAAGTTACAGACCAATATTCTTCATGAATATAGATGCAAAAATCTTCAACAAAATCCTAGTCAATAGAATCCAACCTGTATCGAAAAAGAATACATCATGACCACATGGGATTCAAACCAAGTATACAAGTGTGGTAGTTAAGTTTGTGTGTTAACTTGCCTGGGTCTGGTTGAGTGGCTGGCAGCTGGTGGTAGTTATGATGAGACTGGTAATCAACTCCATGGTGGAATCTACTGTGAGCAGTTGAGTAGCTGCCTTAGGGATGTGGTCTGCTTCTGTATATAAGGAGAAGCCTTGGGGAATGGTCTCTAGATTATGGCATGCTTGAACCCTGCATGTAGCCGAGTCATTGTTCAGCAGCCTACCATGCTTTGCTGATCTTGGGACTTTCAATGGACTTGAATTAACGGCCTGCTGTGTGGTTTGTAATATTGGGACTGTGCCTTATTACTTGTCAACCTTGGGCTTGTCAGCCTCAGCAGCCAGCAGCTAAGTGAAAAAAAACCTTCAATTTCAGTGGGCCAGGAGTAGGAGGCAGTGCTGAAGCCCAAGGTTGAGGGACTTTCACCCAGCCCCTAGAACCTGGCACTTTGAACTTGGACTTAAAGCCTCCAAATTTTAAGAATAAACTCCTGTTTGTTAAGGCCATTCCATTTGTGGTATTTCTTGTCAGAGCAGCACTAGGTAACCAGAATGACAAGAATGGTTCAACATTAGAAAAACAATCAGTGTAATCCACTACATAAATAAAGCAAAGGAAAAGAACCACATGATCGTATCCATCAATGCAGAAAATGTATTTGGTAAAATCCAACACCCATTCCTGCTAAAAATGCTCAGAAGAATGGTAATACAGGGAAATTCCTCAACATAATTAAGGACATATATGTGAAACCAATGGCCAACATTATTTTCAATAGAGAGAGACTGAAAGCATTCCCCATGTGAATGGCAAGCAGACAAGGATGCCTTCTATTACCACTCCTATTCAACATTGTATTGGAAGTCTTAGCCAAGGCAATAAGGCAAGAAAGAGAAAAAAAAGACATCCAAATTGCTATGGAAAAAGTAAAACTATCTCTACTTACAGATGATGTGAATTTATACATAGAAATCCCAGAGACTCAGCAAGAAGGCTGCTGAAATTAATTGAAAGATTCAGCAAAGTAGTAGGATACAAGATCAATATACAAAAATCAGTTGGATTCCTCTACATCAACAAAGAGATCTCTGAAGAGGAAATAAGGAAAACAATACCACTTACAATAGCTACCAAAAATATAAAATGCTTAGGAATAAATATGACCAGATACAGAAAACATTTATACAAAGAAATGTACAAAACACTACTACAAGAAACTGAAAGAGACATACATAAATGGGAGAACATACTATGCTCATGGATAGGAAGGTTGAACATTGAGAAAATGTCAGTATTATCCAAAGCAACCTATAGATACAATGCAATTCTGATTGAGATTCCATCAACATTTATTAAGGAGATGGAAAAGCCAGTCAATAATATTATATGGAAAGGAAGGAGACTGCAGATAAGCAAAGTTCTACTGAAGAAGAACAAAATAGGAGCCTCATACTTCCCATTCCCAAATCATACCATACAGCGCAGTAGTCAAAACATCCTTGTATTGGTACAATGACAGACATATAAACCAATGAAACAGAATTGAGAACTCAGAAATAAATCCATCCACCTATTGATAACTGACCTTTACAAAGGGTTGGAATCCATCAAATGGGGGAAAAACAGTCTAACAAATGATACTGGCAAAATTGTGTATCCATTTGCAGATAAATGAAACAAGAGCCATACCTCACACCATATAAAAAAACTAATTCAAAATGTATCAAAGACCTAAATATAAAGTCTTTCACTATATAGATCATCAAAGAAAAAATACGCACAAACTTAAGGGCCCTAATTTATGGCATAAACAGACTATCAAAGATAACAAAAAATGCACAGACAGCAGAAGATAAACTAGATGACTGGGACCTTCTAAAGATCAAATTCTCATGCACATCAAAAGACTTCTCTAAAAGAGTAAAAAGACAACCTACATATAGGGAAAAAAATATTTGTCAGTGACATATTCAACAAGGAACTTACCCAATCGCAGAAGGATGAAAATTGTATGAGCCCATTACTGTAAAAAGTCAAGGAAGGGTTTGCTTAGGGAAGGGAACTCACTTTGTAGGTTACTGGGGATGGGAGGGCAGGGAAAGGAACAATTTCAGACTAGTTGGGGGCCACACGCTGAGTTGGGTAAGGGGAGGGATGGTATGGAGTCAGTGACTAGCATGATAACATTGGGGAAAGGGAGGACACCGAATTGTGCACATAAGATGTAGATGACAGAGACTAATACTGATGTATCCACAATACTGCATTACCATTAACACCAAACACTGGTTACAGATAAACACATAGACAACTGAGAAGACCAGATAGGCATCAGTGAACAGGATTATACTCTATACCAAAGATAGATTCAGCTGAGGCTAATCTTGCACAGATACTAGTGATACAAATTACCTACAATCATTACAAAAGCAACAGAAGACAGACATAGAGCAATCCCTCATAGACAGCCAGACACTGTGGGAGAGAGATCCAATGGATCCACCAACTCAGGACCATAGTATTGGGGGACACCAGATTCAATTGGCACAACAAAATACATAAAAATCTTGTTCCACAACTTACTTCGGTGAGTAGTGACTAGGGTCTTAAAAGCTTTAGCGCAGCCATCTAAGATGCAGCTAATGGTCTCCTATCATTGGCAGCAAAGAAGAGTGAAAAAAAACCAAGGGCATTTGGAAGCAATCAGCCCTAGGACATGATGTACCTCAAGACCAGAAGAACTAGATGGTGCCTGGCTACTAAAACCAACCACTCAGGAAGGGATCAAAACTGGAGATCCTGGATAGAGTGGGAGGAAAAGAGTGGAACAAAATCCAGAAACATAATGACCTGAATTATTGGTCAGATGGGGTCTGGTGGGACCCCCAAGACTATGGCCCTGGGATACACTTCAGACCTGGGATAAAACTCACTCTCAGGGACTGGCTCTCAGCCCAATAGTAAATAAGACTTACATGCAGAGCACTCAACTCAGGGTGATGCACCCACCTACTCTACAGAGATACATCCCTTGGAGCAATCGACCATGGGGCACCAGAGGGGCAACATTCACATGGAGGAAAAGCTGGACAGACCGGAGTGCATAACTAAGAAGGGCTTCAGGGGGGTGGTTACTGGGAAGGGAGATGAGGAGAATGGGTTAGGGTTAGGGATGGTAACTGGGGAGTGAAACCAAATGTACGGGAAATGTTGAATGCAAAACAAATTCTGCTCTGTAAATTTGCACCTAAAGCACAATAAAAAAAAAGGGGGAGGGACTTATCTCTAAAATTTATAGAAAACTTCAACATCTCAACCATGAAAAAGACAAACAATCCAATTGAAAAATGGTTAGAAGATATGACCAGACACTTCACCAAAGATATTCAGGCAGCCAAAAAACATATGAAGAAATACCAGTAGAGAGATGATACAAATCAAAACAACAATGAAATATCTTCTCCTCCCCAAAATAATAGCAGAGTTCAACATGTCAGAAAACAACAAATGCTGACAAGGGTGTGGAGAGATTGGAACCCTCATACACTGCTGGTGGGACTGTAAAATGGTACAACCACTGTGGAATGGCACTTCTTTGGAAAGTTGGAAATAGAAATACAGTTTGATCCAGAATTCCCATTGCTAGGTATATATCCTAAAGAATTAAGAACTAGGACATGAGCAGATATGTGCGTACTCATGTTCATTGCAGTGCTATTCACAATAGCAAAGAGATGGAAACAACCTAAGTGCCCATCAACAGATGAATGGATAACCAAAACATGGTATATACACACTGGAATACCATGCAACATTAAAGAATAATGAAGAATTCTTGAAACACCTAATAATAAGGATGAGCTTGGAGGACCTTAGGCTGAGTGATATTGGTCAGTCATAAAAGGACAAATATTTTATGGGTCCACTATTATAAAAAGTGAAGGAAAGGTTTATACATGGAAAGAAACATTCTTTGATAGTTACCAGGGATGGGAGCAGAGGGGAGGAAAAATTACTACCTAGGTAGCATAGTTCCTAAGGCACTTGACTGCTAACCAGAAGGCTAGCAGTTCAAACCCACCAGCCACTCCTCAGAAGGAAGATGGGGCAATCTACTTCTGTAGTGATACTGCCTCAGAAACCCAAGGCGGGGTCGCTATGAGTTGGGTCCGACTCGACGGTACATAACAACAGCAACAGGTAAGAGACAGATATTAATATGGGTGAAGGGAAAGGAAATATACAAAAAGTGGGTGAGCAGCATAATATCACTAAGGAAAAAGAAACTATAGAGAAGCATGTGCACAAGAATTACAGACAACAAAGATAAGCACTATTACATGCACAATGCTGAATTATTAGTAGTAATGACAAACATTAATCTATGAGTGGATTCATAGGTAGAAAGACAAGATGATCAAGAATGGATAGGTGAATAGGACTATACCCACGACTATATATAGTTTTAGCAGATGATATTTCTACATACGTGATTGTATGTGCAATAAAAATGTCCATGTGTATAGTAGAGCTAATGGGGCCAAGTTAAGAAAACTTCTTAGGCATAATCAAGCACATTGAGTGAGTGGGTTGCTGAGCCAGTAGGCTTAGTACCATAGTTGTGGGGAACATCAAGGCCAAATGGCATAACGTAGTCCACAAAGACATCGTTCTACATCCTACTTTGGTGAGTAGTGAATGGGGTCTTACAAGCTTGTGAGCAGCCATTTAAGTTGCAACAATTATTCTCTACTCATCAAGTGCAAAGAAGAATGAAGTAAATCAAAGATGCATAGAAACAGTCCAAGAGATGAGTGGACCATGAGAAGCTCAGCCTACTCGACCCTGAGACCAGAAGAACTAGATGGTGCCTGGCTGCCACTGCCAACCGTTCTGAGAGGGATCACAGTAGGAGATACTGAGTAGAGTGGGAGAGAAATGGGAAACAAATCTCAAAATAATAAAAAGACCAGCCTTACTGGTTTAATAGAGGTTGGCGAGACCCCTGAGACTATGGCCTTTAGTCACCCTTCAGACTGACAGAACTGAACTCGCTCCTGGGGCTCAATTTTCAGCCAAATAATAGGCATATGAGTTGAATAATGACATAAAGGAAGTATGTACTCCTTAGAACAGTCAAACATAAGAGATCAAAAGAACAGCATTGCCTAGGGATAATGCTCAGAAGGCATGGAAGTAATGGTCAGGAAAGAAGGACAAAAGGAAATGGTAATGACAAGGAGGAAGTGGAAAGAATGCTGTTACATTGTGGGGATTATACTCCCTGTCACAAAACCAAATGTATATGAACTATTGAAGGAAAACCAATTTATCCTATAAACTTCACCCAAATTGCAATAAAAAGTTAATAGTAATAATGAAAGGAGATTAACTAATTTTTCTAAGTATTAGTGTTTTAGCATATTTGCTTTATATCTTTTTTGTTATTGTAAAGAAATAAAAGGTCACAGATAATATTGAATCCCTTCACATCCCATTCTGGCCCACTTCTCTTTCATTTGTTCCCCACAGGTATCCACTGTCCTGAAGCTGTTGTGTAGTCTTCCTCCATGTTTTTATATTTGTATCTATGTAGGTATCCACAAGTTCTGTCTAGTATTGTAGCCACTAGCCACAAGTGACTATTGTAATTTAAAATGAAATAAATAAGATAATAATACATGCATACATAAATAAATTCAGTTCCTTTGGAGCACTAGTCATATTTTAGTGCTTGATAGCAGCATGTTATTCTGTTGCTTTTATTTCCTATAAACTGATGGTTAGATCTTGGGACTTTACTGCCTTGATTGTTTTTTCACATCAGGAGGCAACTAAGATCTGGTTGCTCTTTTTCTGTGTGTCATGTTAAGATTGGTCACTAATTTTAGGTACTGTCGGTCTGATAAGGAACTCTGGAGGTGTAGTGGTTAAAAGCATTTGACTGCTAACCAGAAGGTTCATGGTTCAAACCTATTAGCCAGCCTCTCTGCAGGAGAAAGATGAGATGGTCTGTAAAGATTTGCAGCCTTGGAAACCCTATGGAGCAGTTCTACTCTGTTCTAAAGGGTCACTATGAGTTGGAATCAACTTGATGGCAGTGAATAGTGGTGTCAGCCAGATCCATAAACTTTTGTGAATCTCCCCATCTACTTATTTACCTAATAAGGGCTTTAACATCCACTCATGATCCTTGTCTATATTCATTATGCCTTTAAACCCAAAAAACCAAGCCTACTGCTGTTGAGTTGGTTCTTATTCATAGCAACCCTACAGGACAGAGCAGAGCTGCCCATAGGGTTTCCAAGGCTATAAATCTTTTTTTTTTTTAAATTTTTAAAAAATTTATTTATTGTGATTTGGGTGAAAATTTACAAAGCAAATTCACTTTCCATACAGCAGTTCACATATACTTT
>NW_006921680.1:7721294-7725915 GCF_000298275.1 Orycteropus afer afer
AAGAAGAAAAAAAAAAAAAAAAGAAAAAATCGGTGGAGGACTGGGTAGGGCACCCAGGCTCTGTCTGAGCACACAGACTGTGATGGAGTTCCTGTGGACCCTGAAGGTAGGTGGCAGTGGGGATGACCACACCTCCATTCACCAAGCAGGTGTAGGGTGTAGTAACAAGAAGAATGTTGTTACCTTTTCAGTCTTGCAGGCCCCGAGTGTCCTTGGGGCTGCTGGAAAGCAGAACGTGTTCTTAAGCCCCAGAAATCTGTGAGAGAGCTGTCTCTTTGAATATCCAAAATAGTCAAGCCACTTTTTAAGCCTACAAAATGGCAGCATCTTCCAGACTGGCAAAAGTCCACAGCTCAGCCCACCTTTCTCTTCACCTTCTCCATTTGTTGCCCAGCCACCATGCACAGTCCTCTGCGCAGTCCCTGGCTAGCAGGGTGATTTTTAGGTTAATTCTTAAGTCCTACCACCACAGGAATCTGCGAGAGCGCTGTCTCTTCAAATATCCAAGATAGTCAAGCTGCTTTTTAAACCTACAAAATGGTGGTACCTCCAGACCGGCAAAAGTCCACAGCTCAGCCAACCTTTCTCTTCACCTTCTCCGTTTGTTCCCCAGCCACTATGCACAGTTTTCCGTGCAGTCCCTGGCTAGGAGGGTGATTTTTGGGTTAATTCTTAGGTCCTACCACCACTCGGGAATCTCCAAGCCCTGTCATCTGTGCCGTCAGGGTTGCTCAGGCGCTGTCAGACTGCAGCTCCATGTGTCTCCTTTTTTGGTATTTTCACGCAAATTCTTCTGCTAGTTGGGGTTTAGTCCACTTTTGTATCCTTCCCTTCAAGGCTCAGGGGTCCAAGATTATCTTCTGTGTCTGTGTTCATTGGTTTCCCTTTTCTTTGTTGAAGAGCATTTCGGCAGTCCTTCTGCCTAGTCTGCCATCTTGCCGGAACTCTCCCCAAGGCTATAAATCTTTATGGAGCAGACTGCCTCATGTTTCTCTTGCTGAACGGCGGCTGATAGGTTTAAACTGCAGCCAAATGTCCTAGCCACTGCACGACCAGAACTCCTTCATCATGCCATTAAGAGTTGTAAATTCTATTTTTGTTTTCCATTTAATAGCTAGAATATTTCTGTAAAGAACAAATTTCACTCATCAACTTTAAAAGTACTCTGAGGTAAGTTTATACGGGAAAAATAGGAAAAAATGCATTGTTTTCTTTTACTTAGGAGTTTTCAGAAAAATTTGTTTTCTTGTATTCTCAAAAGGCAACCACGAGTTTTCATATTTTATTATTGTTGTGAAGACATTTTTTACATATTTGATATTTTAACCTGTTAAATTATTATCTTTTTCCTAATATTGTTCCATCTTTGCCAGTGGGAGTCTGTTCAAGTTGGCTTTTAAACCCTTTTGATCCAACATCATTAACCTTTAATAACTTCCTTGAATTCTGGCACAGTTAGATGTTTAAGGCTCATCTTGTATGGTTCCTGCCTCAGATCTGAAATCAGCTGTTCTTCTAAGAAGCATGGTTTCTTTTAGTAAAAAATGATATTTAAAGACCATGCTACAGGTATCCATTGCTCTGGATTTATCTTTATGTCTAGGCCTTTATAGTGGGCAGAGCTAGGAAATATGAACTTTTTTTTTTTTAAAAAAGAGAAAATACTTATGCATTTATCTTGATATTTTCAATTCAAATTTAAACAAATTTGTGATTACAGGCCTTTTACTTAACTTTTTTTTGGGGGGAGGGTTGTTTATTTTTGCGTTTCTTTCCTCTTAGGCTGATAATGTTGGTTTCTATGGACATTAGTAGGAGCTCTGGTGGAGCTTTGGTTAATGGCATTTCCCTGCTAACCAAAATGTTCATGCTTTGAACCCACCAGCTGCTCCACAGGAGAAAGATGAGGCAATCTGCTTCCATAAAGATTTACAGCCTTGGAAAACCTATGGAGCAGTTCTGTTCTGTCCTGTAGGGTTATTTTGAGTTGAACTCAACACAATGGCCATGGGTTTTTAGTTGCACTAATAATATTATTTGCTCTATCTATATTAATATAATAATACCAGTGTCATTACTAGCAACATGGTTACTGAAAACAGCTTAAATTTCTTTGCAGTTCTTCTGGTCCTTGTGGTATTCTGCACTAAGGACTTAGAATCAAAGTTCTGTTTTGAAGTCACTTGAAATAATTGCTCCTTGTGTGTTTAAGCCATTGGCTTACACATTTGTTTGTTTCATTTTGCTTTCCAATTTTGGAGATTGCTTTAAATTCTTAATTAAGTTTATTTCTGTAATTATGTTTGATGTTTACATAGTTTCAAAGTTAAATCTACAAAGTAGGTACATTTGGTGGAGTGGAGTTCTATCCCTCTCCCCTCTCCTTGTTCTTGCCTTTCCTATAAGTAATAAATTAATTAGCTTTTGATTGATCTTTCTTTGATTTTTTAAAAAAATGTAACCAAATATCTTTATATATTTGTATTTTCATTCTTTGATAAATGCAAGCATACTATTCATGCTATTCTGCACCTTGCTTTATTATTTAATAGTGTTACCTAGAGATCATACTATAGCAGTATGTAGAAATTCCTTATTAGGATCGGTTTTTTCTTTGCCATGGCATTACTGTACTATATAAGTTGGACCCCAAACCCATCTTTAGGTTTTTTTCTTTCATGAAAAGTTTTTTCATACTGAGAGCTTTTGGCAGAGGATAAACTTCCTTTGTGCTCTCCTGGGCTGGTGAGCAGAGTTTTTATTTTTAACCACCCTTTTCATAGAACAGTGAGTGCTTCTAGCCTTGAATCTGTTTATTGAAACATCTCAGTTGGTATTCTGGCAATTCCTGGAGCCTTGTTTTTCGCCAGTGCCTTCAGTGTACCTTGTACTTCTTCCTTCAATACTATCGGTTCTTGATCATATGTAACCTCCTGAAATGGTTGAATGCCAGCTAATTCTTGTTGGTACATACAGTGACTCTGTGTATTCCTTATTTCTTCTTATTCTATCTTTATTTATTTATTTATTTTTAACTTTTTATTGTGATTTGAGTGAGAGTTTACAGAGTAAATCGATTTTCCATTCAACCATTCATACTCATTTTGTTTCGTGACCTCGAATTCCCCATAATGTAACAGCACTCTTCTCACTTCCTTCCTCCTATGTGTCCTGTTTCTGTTAATACCTCTTTCCAATCCTTTCCTGCTGTCTGTGCTTTATCCTTGTGCAAAAGCTGCTCTTTTGATCTTGTACAGCTGATTGTTGTAAGGAGTGTGTGCTCTTCCTGGTGTTATTGTTCACCTTATGGGCTTGCCTATTGCTTGGCTGAAAGTTGAGCCATGGAGGGCTTGAAGGATGACTAAGGGCCACAGTTTCTGAGGTTCCACCAGCCTCTGTCAAACCAGTAAGCCTGGTCTTTTTTATGATTTTGAGTTTTGTTCCACATTTTCCTCCTGTTCAATCCAGGATCTTCTATAGTGTTCTCTTTCAGAGCAGTTGGTAGTGGTAGCTAGACACCATCACCATCTAGTTCTTGTCTCAGGGTGGAGAAGGCTGAGGTTTTTGTCATCCATTAGTCCTTTGAACTATTTGTTTCCCTGTGTCTTTGCTTTTCTTCTCTCTTATTTGCTCTGAAAGTGAAGAGACCAATAGTTGTAACTTAGATGGCTGCTCACTAGCTTTTAAGACCCCATTCACTACTCACCACAGGACCTTCAATTTTCTTTTGATGCTCCCTGCATTGATTCCAATATTTTGCTCATGTTGTTGCTGTTAGGTGCCATTGAGTCAGTACTGACTCAAAGTGACCCTATATAAAATAGAACAAAATACTATCTGGTTCTATGCCATCCTTAAAATCTTTGCTGTACTTGAGCCCATTGTTGCAGCATCTGTGCCAATCCATCATTTTCACTGACCCTCTACCAAGGATGATACCCTTGTCCAGGGACTTGCCCCATCAGACAAGCTCACTGAAGTACATGAGACAAAGTCTGGCCATTCTTGCTTCTAAGGAGCATTCTATAGTTCTTCCAAAACAGATTTGTCCATTCTTCTGGCAGTCTATGGTATTTTCTATGGTATTCTTTGCCAACAACACAATTCAAGGACATCAGTTTTTCTTTGGTCTTCTTTATTCATTGTCCAGTTTTCACATGCATATGAGGTGATTGAAAATACCATAGCTTGGGTTGATGCACATATACAGTGAAGAAATATAACAATCACAGTCCTTGTTTCCACAACTACTCATGTGGTCATAGCTGATATTCAGAACTACCTTCTTCCACCACCCATTCTGTATTTCCCTTGCCCTCAGCAAGCACCTCAGCTCTCATGGTTCTTTGCCTGGTGGGGTGACCCAAACCTTCATTCATGAAGGGTTTGGGCCATTAGTAGTCATATCAGAATTGGGTTCCTGTAATTTTCCATTGACTTTAATCACAAGGCATGGTAGTACTAAGAGACGTCCTAAAGAATCTGTATTCCAAACATATTCTTCTTTACCTCCATTGTTGTTGTTGTTGTTGTTAAGTGCCGTTGAGTCATTTCCGACTCATAGCGACCCCATGCACAGCAGAATGAAACACTGCCCGATCCCACGCCAGCCCCACAATCC
>NW_006921680.1:7733605-7735202 GCF_000298275.1 Orycteropus afer afer
ATCTCTAAATTCAGGAGGGATATATTCAAGATCATACTTTGGCTCTCTTGGACTTGTTTTAATTGTCTTTAACTTCAAGTTGAATTTGCATATGCAATCAGCATAATGTTATCAATATAATGGGCCAGTGTGATGTCTTGTGGAAGGGAAAGGCGATCAGGATCTCTATGGACTAAATTATGACATAGTGCTGGGGAGTTGATATACCCAGAGGAAGCACTGTGAAAGTATACTGTTGGCCTTGTCAGCTGATGGCAAACTGTTTCTAATGGTCCTTTGATATTGGTACTGAGAAAAAGGCATTGGTGATATCAATAGCTGCATACCAAGTACTAGGAGATATACTAATTTGCTCAAGGAATGAAACAACATCAGGAACAGCAGCTGCAATTGGAGTCACCACCTGATTAAGTTTACGATAGTCTACTGTCATTCTTCAATATCCATTTGTTTTTTGCACAGGCGAAATAGGCAATTTAAATGGGGATGTGGTGGGAATCACCCCCCTGCATCCTTCAAGTCCTTGATGGTGGCAGTAATCTATGCAACTCCTCCAGGGATGCAGTATTGCTTTTGGTTTACTATTTTTGTAGGTAGAGGCAGTTCTAATGGCTTCCACCTGGCTTTTCCTACCATAATAGCCCTTACTCCACATGTCAGGGCCCAGTGTGGGAATTCTGCTAATTGCTCAGCATATCTATTCCAATTATGCATTCTGGAACTGGGGAAATCACTACAGGATGGGTTCGGGGAACCACTGGATCCACTGTGAGATGTACCTGAGCTAAGACTCCATCAATAACTTGACCTCCATATGCCCCCACTCAAACTGGTGGGCCACAATGATGCTTTGGGTCTTCTGGAATTAGTGTCAGTTCAGAGCCAGTGTACAGTAATCCCTGAAAAGTCTGATTATTTCCTTTTTCCCAATGAACAGTCACTCTTGTAAAAGGCCTCTGATCTCTTTGGGAAAGGCTGGGAGAAAGAGTCACATTGTAAATTTTTGGCAATGTAATGGGGTCCTTCCTCAAGGGGCCTGGCTTCCCCTTCATTCAAAGGGTTGTGGGTCTGTAAACTGACTCAAGTCTGGGAATTGATTGATTGAGAGGTTATGACTCTGCATTCTGGCGATTTAATCTAGGCTGCTGTTCACTTGACCTAGAATTCTTTTGTCTATACAGATCAAGTAAATATTTAGCAGGCTTGTAATGTATTTTACTACTAGGAACACTATGCCTAAGTACCCAATGCCATAATTCCACATGATTTAGAGTTATTCTTTTTTTTTCCCCTGGAGATATATATGTATATATCTATCTTTGTTGTTGTTGTAAAATATATATATATTTGTTGTTGTTGTTATGTGCTGTCAAGTCGGCCCCGACTCATAGCAACCCCTTCTTGGGTTTCTGAGGCAGTATCACTATGGCAGTAGATTGCTCCATCTTCCTTCTGAGGAGAGGCTGGTGGGTTTGAACCACTTCTGGTTAGCAGTCACGTGCCTTAGCCACTATGCTACCAGAGCACCATATATATGTGTGTGTGTATGTGTATGTGTGTATGTGTATGTATATGTATGTATATATATATATATATA
>NW_006921680.1:7735302-7742541 GCF_000298275.1 Orycteropus afer afer
CCACAGTTTACCACAATGCAACAGCTCCCCTCCCACTTCCTCCCCATAGGTACCTCTTCCCAGTGTCCAGCCCTTCCTGCACTCCTGCCCCCTGAGCTGTCTCCCTGTGCATAAGCAGCCCTTCTTCCTCCCATGATTGTTCTCTCCAAGCAGTGTATCTACCTCAGGTAAATGTTCAACCCCTATGCCTGTATTTTGTTTGGCTGCAAACTACAGGTGTGGATTCAATTCCAGACCTGAAAGGAAGCTAGGGGCCATAGTCTCAGTGGTTCCACCAGGCAAACCTGGTTCCCCACCCCCCCTTTTTTTTTCTCCCAATGATTTTGAGTTTTGATAGATTCCTTCCATGTGGATGACAGTGGTAGCTGGGCACCATCTAGTTCTTCTGGTCTCATAGTTGTATAGCCTGCAGATCGGATGGTGTTATCAGTTGCTAGGACTAATTGTTTCCATGAATTTTGGTTTTCTTCATTATTCTTTGCTCTAGAGGAGGGGAGACCCATTGTTGGGTCTAGATGGCAGCTTGCTAGCTTTTAAGATCCCAGTCACTACTCACCAAAGTAGGAGGTGGAACATTGTTTTCTATAGTATGTTATGCCAATTGAGTTTGATGTCCCCTGTGACTATGGTCCCAAGCCCGCAGGTTCAACTACTCGGTCCCTCTGTAGCTGGCTGTGACCAAACAGTGACCACAACCTTGCCCCTTGTCAGCTCTACTATACATTGAGTCAGAGTTATTCTGATTACTGTTCTGATGCTGCTGTCCATTATGGTAACCACATCCACCTTGCCTTTGTCTTTTAACTGCTGCCATTTAGCCCCTACTTTCACAGGGTCCAATCAGCCCCATCATAGTTAAGTGTCTTAGTTCAATTAGGGCTGTTCCCACTGTCAAATCCAGGTTACATAAAATAGCAGTCATAGCAGTCTTCAAGGATGCTGGGGCTCCTTTCACAAATTTATTCCTCACCGTACTGGTGAAAGGCATATCCTCTGGACTCTCCATTTCTGGCTCTAGGGTTCTAATCTGATAAATCCATTGTAACTGTAGGGTTCTAATCTGTAAATCCAATTTCCCTAAGCCTCTGGATACCTTCTTCTATATTAGACCAAGGCAAGTCTGGTACTTCAACTTGACTTAAAGTAGGCTATCGGATAATCCATGTGTCAGTAAGCCAACCAAATAAACAATTAGATCCTTTCCTAACCTCTCGAGCTGAAACATTGAATGAAGAATCCGTACTTAGTGGGCCTAAATCAATAAACTCAGACTGATCCTTGCATCATCATCCCACACCCTCAGTAGCTATACCCATACATATTCTCCAGGTTTCTGTCTGTACATGTTAGCAAAATCAAGTAGGTCTTTTCAGGTGTAGTGTATCATCTCCTCATTCACACTTTGTAATTCACCTTTTGGGGCTTGTTTGGACTTTACTTTAGTTATAGGTCTAGCAGCAACAATGGGTGGTTGGGGTAGTTCCTGAGAACATCCAGCAATGTCTTCCATGGCCTCTGCATCAGGCGGTGACCCAGAAGGAACAGTTGGATTAATGCCATCAAACTGAGATGGAGGGGATAATGGTTTTACAGTAATCCCTTCAAATGGGAAGGATTGAACAGAATTTACAGGCTCCACATCCTGATCTTCCTGACTGTCTGCCAATATGTCCCCATTCCAGGTTTCAGGATCCCATTTTTTCCCAATCAGTGCCTTCACTTTAACTTCAGACACCATTCTGGCTTGGTAATTTAATTGGCATTGTAATTCAGCCAACTTTACAATAAGACTCTGAGTTTGGTTTTCAGCAATATCAGCTCTGTTACTAGAAGAAATAAGACTTTCTTTCAGAGCACTACTGTAAACATTGAGGTCTTTTATGTGGCACTTGAGCGGTGACCCAGCAGCCCTGATCTCATCTCACTTTTTCACCACTTTGTCTAGTGTAAGTAGGACCAACCAATCAGCTTCCTATACTCCTTATGCTGACGAAATTGCAGAAAAGTATCAAATATGCAATCACCCAGTGCCTCACTTCTTAAAAGTACTTGATCGATTGCTGGTGCTCTTTTGCATATTAATGTTGCCACCTCGGATTAGCAGAGCTATGGATTAGCAGGGTCTTCTTTACTAATGGAGGCAGGGTCACCTGTGCCTTTATGATTAATCAAATTGGAGAACCAAAAAAGAATTTGTGAGAACCAATTTAGAAAGCCCATCCTTATGATTTTGTCTCTCTAGAACCATTCCACTTTCAATACCAAATGTGTTAGGCTGGGTTCTCTAGAGAAGTAAAACCAGTAAAGCTTATATATAAATATAGAGAAAGAGAAATTTATCTTAAGAAAATGGCCTGCACACTTATAGAAGCTGGCAACTCCCAAGTTCTTGGATCAAATGTCAAGCTGGAGGCTCTTCTTGACTCACATAGCTGCAGGGGCTGATGAGCTCAAGGTTAGTGTGCAGTATACTGGCTGTTGACTCCAACAAATGATGAGTCCAAGATCTCCAGGCTGAATGGTGGATAGTTCATGGATAGTTGTAGGCAGCACAACAGGATCCCAATCCACAGAAGAGTGTCTCTTTTCCCAGGATGCCCACAGATATATTGGGAGCAGGCCACACCCCTAGGGAAACTTCCTTTCAACAGATTGGCTGCTCAAAACATATACATCTGATCCTATCATGGGAATAACCCACATGACAACTGCTTAAACCACACAGAATTGTGGTCCAGCCAAGTTGACACATAGCTTCAGCTATCACAGAGAGCGTATGATTGTCCAACTCAAAATGGCCAACATCAGTCGATTTTAACTCCTTTCAACACCAGTTCACTTCAGTGCCTAGGACATTGATCTTTATGCATTGCATTTTATTTTTTCTGTATTTATACATTGCACATATTTATTGATCCATTTCTTAATAGATATTTACAGCTGTTTATTCTCATTTTGAATCATGCTACATCAGTAAACAGAAGGAAGATGGGGCAGTCTACTTCTGTAAAGATTTACCATCTTGGAAATCCAATGGGGGTTGCTATGAGTCAGAATCAACTTGGTGGCAGTGGATTTGGTTTGGACATTGATAAATGAAGGTCCTGAAAGCTTTATGCCATCCATGTCATTAAGGTCTACTCTATTTTGAAGAGACGTGGTTCCCCAGTTGTATTTTGAATGCCTTCCAATCTGAGGGCCTCTTCTTTCAGCACTATATTGTTGTTGTTGTTGTTATATGCTGTCGAGTCGGCCCCGACTCATAGCGACCTCTCCTTGGGTTTCCGAGGCAGTATCACTACTGAAGTAGGATTGCCCAAACTTCCTTCCGAGGAGTGGCTGGTGGGTTTGAACCGCCAGCCTTCTGGTTAGCAGTCAAGTGCCTCAGGCACTCTGCTACCAGAGCTCCTTTTCAGCACTATATCAGACAATATTTCACTGCTATTAAGTTTTCCAATACTTTATCAGACAGTGTTTCACTGCTATTCCTAAGGTTTTCAGTAGCCATTTTTTTTTTTTTTTCTTTCCAGAAGTGGACTGCCATATTCTTTCTCCTAGCTGTCTTAGTCTGGAAGGTCCTCTGAAAGATGTCCATCTAGGGTGACCCTGCTGGTATTTGAAATCCTGGTCGCATAGCTTCTGGCATAACAACACATAAGCCACCACAGTATGACAAAGTGATAGACAAGTCTCTCAATTTCTGGCATAGTAGACCATATGATTGTCTGATTCAAAATGATCAATACTAGTGTATTTCAGCTCACTAACAAGAAAGCTCTGGTAGCATAGTGGCTAAAGCACTTGACTGCTAACCAGAAGGCTGGCGGTTCAAACCCACCAGCCACTCCTCGGAAGGAAGGTTGGGCAATCCTACTTCCGTAGTGATACTGCCTCGGAAACCCAAGGAGGGGTCGCTATGAGTCGGGGCCGACTCAACGGCACATAACAACAACAACAAGAAAGATGAGGCAATCTACTTTCGTAGTGATACTGCCTCGGCAACCCAAGTTGGAGTTGCTATGAGTCAGGTCTGACTTGATGGCACATAACAACAACAACAACAACAACACCTAGCATATCACTCTTTAAGTGTGCATTTCATTTTTGACAACTTCTACTTTTTCAAAGTTCATATTTCCCATATTCCATCTTCCATGTTCCAACAAATGGATGGAATGCTACAAACATTCACTCGTGTATGCCAAGCTACCTGGCCCCTCTGATTAGAAGTGATCCATATGTGTGCCCATTCCAAAGAAAGGTAATCCAACTGAATGGGGAGATTAACAAACCATATCATTAATATTACACACAAGTAAAATTTTGCTGAAGATTATTGAAAAATGGTTGTATCACAATTTTGACAGGGAGCTCCCAGAAATTCAAGGTAGATTCAGAAGAGAATGTGAAATGAGGCATATCATTGCTAATATTGGATGGATCTTGGTTGAAAGCAAAGAACACCAGAAAGATGTTTTCCTGTGTTTTATTGACTGTGCAAAGGCATTCAACTGTTTGTATCATAAAAAAAATTATGGATGATTTTGCAAAGAATGAGAATTCCAGAATACTTAAACTTAATTTTGCTCATGAGGAACCTGTACATAGACCAAGAAACAGTCGTTCAAACAGAACAAGGGGATACTGTGTGGTTTAAAATCAGGAAAGGTGTGTGCCAGGGTCTATGCTTTTACCATAGTTATTCAGTCTGTATTCTGAATAAATAATCCAAGAAGTTGGATTATATGAAGAAGAACATGTCATCAGGATTGGAGGAAGAATCCTTAAGAACCTGCGATATGGAGCTGATACAACCTTGTTTACTGAAAGTGAAGAGGACTTTGAAGCACTTCCTAATGAAAGTCAAAGACTATAGACTTTAGTATGGATTATAATTCAAGATAAAGAAAATAAAAATCTTCACACTGGACCAGTAACATCATGATAAACAGAGAAATTATTGAAGTTGTCAAGACTTTCATTTTACTTGGAGCCACAATCAACACTTAATGGAAGCAGCAGTCAAAAAATAAACATATTACAATTAGGCAAATCTGTTGTATGAGACCTCTTTAAATTATTAAAAAAGCAAAGATGTCACTTTGAAGACTAAGGTGTGCCAGATAATATTTTCAATTGCCTCATATGCATGCAAAACCTGGACAATGACTAAGGAATACCAAAGTAGAATCGAATTTGAATGACTATTGGTGTAGACTATTGAATATACCATGCGATGCCAGAAGAATGAACAAATGTGTCTTGGAAGAAGCATAGGCAGAATGGTCTTTAGAAGTGACTGTTAATGATGATCCTTCATCTCTTGTACTTTGGACATTTTTTCAATAGGGACCAGTCCCTGGAGAAGGACATCATGCTTGGTAAAGTAGAGAGTGCAAAAGAAGAACACCCTCAATGAGATGCATTGACACAGCGTTTGCAGCAGTGGGTTCAAACATCACAACGGTTGTGAGAAAGGCACAGAACAAGGCAGCATTTTGCTCAGTTGTATTTAGGATTGCTGTGAATCAGGACCCACTCAACAGCACCTAACAATAATAATTTCATAGCATAAACCCTGTTTTGAATATATGAGGTCTTTATTCAGGTATTTCAGTTATATCATTTCTAACTCCCCTACTTGTGTATGGCCCAAACCACATATACTGTCCTTATATATGGACTTTAAAGCCTCAGCTACTGGCCCCCAGACCCTGTTTGTACTTTGTATCTCCATATGTTGCCATGCTATCAGCTTGTTCTCTTGTAAATTTGGCTTTGAGTTCCCTCTTTGTTGCTGAATCCTATTTTTGTTACTTATTATTTTTTTTTGTTTACATTTTATTCAGCATTTCTGTGTGTTTGGAGTAGGAAGAGTTCTGTTTGTCATGCCAGAAGTCAATCAACTGCAATTACTTTGTCATCCCTTTTCTGTAATTAACTGGCTAAAGGAACACACATACAGGGTGAACAAATTTTATAAGATATATCTTATCTTATAACTAAAGTGGTGGTATCTTCTACCTAGTCTTCTCCCTTTTCTTTCACTTGAAAAATTCTTGATATTTTGTAATAGTTACTTTAAGGTATTTTCAGTATATTCTCTTCCTTCTCTGCTGCTTCACTTATTTTCTCTGTTTTCAAGTCACATAAAAATTTATCAGGGAATTCATGTTAACTAATATTAGTACATATTTCAAAATGATAATAAAAAGTCACAAGGCTTTTAGACAACAACATTATGGTGAATATAAATTATTTTTAATGAAATGGGAGATATTACCTAAGTATAATTTGTGGACACTAGTGCAAATACTTAGCTTATGATATGTTTTGAGTCCTTTAAGTCCTTTGTCCAATTAGATTCATTTCTTGTTCATTATTATATCTTTGTTTTACTTGTACTCTCCTATAACTTGTTTGTCCTCGCTTTCTATATTCCACCTCTATTTGTAGTGCTGGTGTTTCATTAAAACTGCATCTGGTGCTGGCATGCCACACAGAGGAATTTTATGTTTCGTAAATGTCAACTAGCCCTTTTGCTTTGTGCATTTTTGTAAGTTTAAATATAGAGACAATATTGATGTGCAATAAATACATTGGAAGTGAATAAGTCATAGTTAAATCTTTATCTCTCTAAAAGAAATCTATAGCGTTCAGCAAAAAGGAAAGCTCCTTTGAAGAGAACACATTTACTTGCATTGGAATTTTAGTAGTGGTAAGAATTTTGCATAAGTATGAGAAAAATTGTCTCAAACATTTTTGAGTTTCTTAAGTTATAAAATAATAGTAATCATGTTTCTCATATTACATATAATGCTTCATTGTTGTTGTTGTTATGTGCCGTCGAGTCGAACCTGGATCATAGTGACCCCTCCTTGGGTTTCCAAGGTGGTATCATTATGGAAGTAGATTGCCCAACCTTTCTTCTGAGGAGTGCCTCGTGGGTTTGAACCATCAGCCTTCTAATTAGCAGTCAAGTGCCTTAGGCACCATGCTACCAGAACTCCCTTTTGCCAGAAAGAAAGAAAAACAGAACAATGCAAGAGAGACTATTAAATCTGTCTTTAGACGACTTTAAGTGGTTCCTGTTGTTGTTGTTGTTAAGTGCCATCGAGTCGTTTCCGACTCATAGCGACCCCATGCACAGCAGAATGAAACACTGCCCAATCCCGCGCCAGCCCCACAATTCCTGCTATACTCGAGGCCATCATTGCAGCCACTGTATCAATCCATCTC
>NW_006921680.1:7744899-7757064 GCF_000298275.1 Orycteropus afer afer
GTGACAGAAATAATGCTGGAACTCGTATGGTAGAATTTTGCAAGACCAACGACTTGTTCATTGCAAACACCTTTTTTCAACAACACAAGTGGTTCCTAGGAAAGTTAAATTTCATAGTCTCACAAAAGATATTTTCATTTAGTTATTTTAAAAATATGACTTATTTATGTTTATGTAATTAAAATTTATTCTCTAAGAAGTTTTGAAGTGTAATATTTTTCACTTATTATTTAAAAGAGCACTTAGGAAATCCAGTGCAAAAATGGCAGACCCGTTATTTTAAATTTGTGCATCAAAGCACATTGATCAGTAAACTTGAAAGAGATGTTTTCTAATTGACCCATGATTGAAATTATACAAAGTTTGTGTAGTGTAGGCGTTTACTAACATGTTTCATGAAAACATGAAGAATAAGAGAAAGCCAAAAAGAACCTTTGAATTTTCCTGAATTTTAGGCCTGTGACATTTTCTATCACATTTTTCTTAACATATTCATTATGTCATTTGTGTCAAAGTTATATCAATTTGGATTTATGCATACATGTTACACTCAGTGAACTCTGAGTATAATATATATATTTAAATATGAATTCATAGGTAGAGACAATAAAACACACATAAATTAGTAAGTAAAAACAAAGTCAAGAAGAAAACAATCCTAGGTCCTCTAGTTGTCACTGTTCTAGAGTGATGTGGAATTAAAAGAGAAGACTCAGTTTTCCATCTAATTGAATTTGCCAAAGCAGGATCTTTCAACCACATGTTGAAAGATAGAGCGTGTTTTTTCTCAGAACCTGCAAACCAACTAGTTAAAAGATTGACAGCTAGGTGAAGAGAATACAACTTTATACTTGGTTTCAGACAGCCAGAATTTTAATCACAATTCTGGTAATGAGGGAGTGGGAAGACTTGCCTTTCATATAGAACTTAAATAAACACAGCATAGTATCTCCACTACTATCCAAGTCATTTCCTGTTCTAGCATTCTTCATACATATCCTATACATTGTGTTAATAAAAATGCATCCAGAAATGCTAGACTTTGAGTCATTTTATATCTATCACAATCTGAATAACAATATAAAGCTACCACTAATCACTGAAACGTGGAAGAATTTTTTTTTAAAAAAATTACTCAGTGTAATAAAAAAAATTTAATAAAGGACTACATTTTAGAAGTCCATTCATTTGGACATTTTGGAGTCACTAGGTTTCTTCTTACGCAATTTTCTCTGTATATAGACTGCTTTATTGAAAATTGTCAACATTTAATCCTGATATCTATATTCACATTAAAGAGGAGGCTAATTAAAGTAAACACTTGGAAAATGACCTAGTTAGCTGTGTTTTATATATCTTTCTTTCACTGTCAATGTAGTGACTGTCTCTTTATCATGCCACCAGAGATCTTGAATCCTAGAGAGGAATCAGAATCAGGAGAAATGCTTGTTGTGTTTTAGATGCCAGTTATAATTATTCAAAGAGCAAGAACAACAAGACCAAAAAATCACAAAAGTTATGGTGTGTAAAGGAGGAATGTGTGGGAACAATTACTTTATATAGCAAAACCAGACAGACATTAAAAACACCTTGTATGTCTTTTTTTCGACTCTTAAACTAATAAACGCAGAGAGCATGTTTGTCTATTGAACAGTGAAAACAAACAATTTCCATAATGCATATATTAAAAGAAAATGTCTGACTATTTCATAATACTCAAGGTAGGGTGACATGGTTAAAAAAAAAAAAAAAAAAAAAGAAGGAAATAATAACAGAAGTCCTTGAATAAAAGCAATCCTGACAAAGGAGAGGGTCTTTCTATAAGAGCTAAGCCATGCCATGTCCCACATGCTGATTTCTTGAATAGACTTCTTGGCAAGATATATTTTCCCTGGACTCTAGAATTTATTGGATGTGCTTAGCTAGCATTAACAACACAGCAGTTTCTTCCCCTCACACAAACCTGCTTGAGCAAAATACGACATAAACAGTTAGAGTGCTCTGCTAATTATTTACATAAAGACAAAGATAGATGAAATGTTGTTTTTGTGTTTATTTCATCTTATTTCCTGGTCTATGAAAGAATAAAGGGATTGAGAGTTTATTTTTATTCATTTTGCTTTAATTTTTATAAACTTTCAGGAATACCTAACAATAATATTTGAGGAGCAGATAGTCTTAGAGAAGTAATTTGTTTATTTTTTTCCTTCTAATCTTTTAGATTATAGTTATACTGTATGGCAATAGTACCATATATCTTCTACAGTAGGAGACCTGGTGGCAGAAAGGTTAAGTGCTCGGATGCTAACCAAAAACTTGGTGATTTGAACCCACGCAGTGGCTCCCTGGGATAAAGACCACAGGATTTGCTACCATAAAGATTATAGCCTAGAAAACCCTATTGGTAAGTTCTCTGTCACATGGAGTTGCTATGAGTTGAAATAAATTTGATGGCACCTACTCACAACAACGGGAGCTCTGGTACATGATGCCTAAGGCATTTGACTACTAACCACAAGGCTGGCAGTTCAAACCCACCAGCCACTCCTTGGGCAGTCTGCTTCTGTAATGATACTGCCTTGGAAACCCAAGGAGGGGTCACTATGAGTCAGATCCAACTCGATGGCAGTGAGTTTGGTTTTTGGTTTTGCTACTCACAACAATATCTGCTACATCACATTTGAGAAATGTACACTGTAGTTTGTATATGTAACTGTTGTGTGCCATTGAGTCGATTCTGACTCATAATGAGTATATGACAGAGTAGAACTGACCTATAGGGTTTTCTAGGCTGTAATCCTTATAGAAGCAGATTGCCAGGTCTTTTCTCCTGTGGAGCTGCTGGATGGGTTTGAAATTCAGACTTTTCAGTTACAGCTGAGTGGTTGGACATTGCTCTACTAGGGCTAATTAATTATTACTTAGTTTATAGTAGCCACAAAAATGTTCTTTTCCTGGTTTTAAAGCTGCAAAATGAATTCAGAATATTGTTTGAGCAGAACATTTCCAAAATAAATCTTAACTAGGAATGTTGTATAAATGGTCTTTTGAAATAAAATTTATTTTCTCTTAAAAATTAGAAGTCCACTAATAGTCATGTTTTTTATATAAATATAAGATTTGTACATTACTACAAAATTTTATATAGTATGCATACTTATATAATAAACATTAAAAACTCTAAGAATAAATTATTTTTTCCAAATAGACCTTTACATAGTTTTGGGCAAATCTAGGTTCTCTGATATCTTGGTGAAAAGTTGGTAAATATTTCCATTTCAGTGTAGAAATTACATAGTTTTATGACTTACAACTTATTTTGAGTTTTGAAGAGGTTCTCTCTTTATTTGCACCTTTCCCATGTGATAGGTCTTATTTTTATCACATTAAATGAATTATAGTTAGGTGTTAGAGTTTCACAGTTCTATTTTCTTATTTAAAAAAAAAATTATTTTGGTGAAGATGTGCACAACAAAATGTAGCAGTTCAAAAATTCTTACATGTACAATTCAGTGACATCCATTACATTCTTCAAATTATGCTACCTTTCTTGATATCTTTTTCTGAATTATTTCACCCTCATTAACAATTTACTGCCCCTTTAGCTTTTCATCTAACCTTTTGAGTTACTAAGGTGGTGTAGTGCCTAAGGCATTTGATTGCTAATGAGAAGGTTGGTGGTTCAAACCCACTAGCCACTCCCGTGGAAGGAAGACTGGGCAATCTACTTCTGTAAAGCTTTACAGCTTCAGAAACCCAAAGGGGGTCACTGTGAGTTGGAATGACTTGATGGTTTTTTTCTTGAGTTGCTATTGTCAATTTGATCATCTGTAGGCAATTCTTTAAAAGGACACAATGTTCAAGGCAAACATTCTTTCCTAATTAAGCCAAACTAGTGTTGGTTTAAAGATGACTTCAGGAAATAGTTTGCTTAAAGGTTTAAAAATTTCCTCAGGGCAATTTCTGGGGTCATGCAGCCTCAGTGACTCCAGGAAATCTGGATTCCATGAGAACTTGAAGTTTTGTTACACAATTTCCCCTTTTGATCAAGATTCTGTAGAATCTTTGATGAACATGTTCAGTAATAGTAGCTGGGAACCATCCATTTCTTTGGTCTCATGTCAAAGAAAGCACTTAATTATTCATGGAGGCAATTAGACACACATTCAAGTTCCCCCTCCAATTCCTGAATTTCCTTCTTCTTTTGCTGCTGTAAGTGAATAGAGACCAATTGTACATTGGGGGCCATTCACAAGCTTGTAAGATCCTAGGCACTACATAGCAAACTAGGAACTAAAATCAGTATTGTTGTTGTTGTTGTTGTTGTTGGACCTGACTCCTAACGACCCCTCCTTGGGTTTCCGAGACAGTATCACTGCAGAAGTAGATTGCCCCATCTTCCTTCCGAGGAGTGGCTGGTGGGTTTGAACCACCAGCTTTCTGGTTAGCAGTCAAGTGCCTTAGGACTATGCTACCAGATCTCCTGAATGAGTATTAGGCCAGGTGATTGAAATGTCGTATGAAACCATGACCCTAAACCTCCAAACTAGGAAAACAAATTTTATGAGGTGTTTTTTTGTACCTAGGTAGTAGCAGCAGCTACTTTTTTTTTTTTTTTTTTAGAAATACATATAATACATTTTCCGTTCAATCTTATTCAGGTGTACCTCACTGATATCTACTACATTAGTCATGTTGTATAACCACTTCCCTTAATTGCTGTTAAATTTCCCTTCAACATAAACATAAACTCACTATATCCCAAATAAAAGGCCCCTCCTCCCAACCATAACAACAACAACAACAACTACAACCTCCCAACCATTACCCCTGGTAACCACTAATAAACCCTGGTCTCTGTATATTTGCCTATTCTTGACATGTCATATAAGTGAAATCATGCAATATTTGTCCTCTTGTGATTGACTTATTTCATCCCACATTATTTGAGTTTCATCCATGTTGTGGCATGTATTAGAACTTTCTTTCTTTTTATGGTAAAGTGGTATTTCGTTGTATGTATATTCTGCATTTGGGTTGTTTCTACCTTTTGGCTGTTGTGTATTGTGCTGCAATGAACATTGGTTTACACATATCTGTTCATGTTGTTGGATATCCCTTGGATATATACCTGAGAGTGCAGTTGCTGGGGCATATTGTAGTTCTATTTTTAACTTTTGAGGATCTGCCCTACCGTTTTCCATAATGACTGTATTATTTTGCCTTCCCACCAAGAATGGATAAGGGTTCTAATTTTCCCACACCCACACAAACATTTGTTATTTTCCTTTTTTTTTTTTTTTTTTGTTATCTTGAAATCTTAGCTATCTTAGTGGGAGTGAGGTGGTATCTCATTGTGGTTTTGACTTTGAATATATTTTTATGTGTTTGTTGGCCATTTTATATCCTCCTTGGTGAAATGTCTGCCCAAGTTCTTTGCCCCATTTTTTGATTGGGTTATTTGTCTTTTTGTTGTTAAGTTGTAGAAGCTTTATATATATGTATTTATATTAGACCCCTAACAGATATATGATTTCCAAAGATTTTTTCACAGTCTGTTGTTGGTTGTCCTTTTACTCTTTTGACAAAGTCCTTTGATGGACTTAAGCATTTAATTTTTATGAGGTTTCCAGGATCTATTTTGTCTTCTGCTGCTTGTGCGTTCATTTTTGTGTTTGATAATCTATCATTAAAAAATTAAATTTTATAACTTCATCCCTGTATTTCCTTCCAAGAAGTTTATGGTTTTAGATTTAACATTTAGGTTCTTGATCCATTTTGAGTTAGTTTTTTTAATATGATGTGAGGTATGGATCCTGTTTCATTTTTCTGCACGTAGAAATACAATTTTGCCAACACCATCTTTCAAAGAGACTATTCCTTCCCATTGAATGGACTTGTTGAAAATCAGTTGAACATATGACTGTATAAATATGGAACCCATTATTTCTGAGTTTTCAATTCTATTTCATTGGTTGATGTGTCTATCATTAAACCAGTATCAGGCTATAGCTGTGTATAGACAGTCCCTAGGAGATCTGTTCCTAACTATGTCTTTGAGAATTTGTAGGTCTGTTGAAACAGGTACATATGATTCTTATTTAGCTTGCGTTTAGTACCAGAAAAGGCAATGACTTATGTCATTGAAATTTTTATGTGCGGAAAGTGAAGGTGATTATGATGATTTGTGAAGAATTTGTTGCAGGTAGGGGCTGATCCAGTCATTTCAAAGTGAAGACAAATTTTCATAACTTGAAAGCAGAGCTTCAAAGATAGTGGCATCCCACCCAAAGATGGTGGCTGACTGTGCCTCTTGGATGTGAGTGGCTTTTGATAGTCCTGCCTATTTCATGCATCAGGTTCCTGAAAGGGCTCACTACACCACTTTTGAATCTGCCATTACAGGATTTGACCTGCAATTTTTCTCCTTCTGATTACTGTGACAAATCACTGAAATTGTAAAAATTCAAATCTGTTCTTGTTTTGCTTCATTGGCCATTACAGAACTGGTTCAAAGCCCTACACTAAAGGACAAGTAGGAGTTGTCCATAAGTTGGACATTTGTAATCCAGGGGACTGCCTATAGTATATGTTGAAGTCAGGAAGTGGGAGTCCTCCTACTTTGTTGTTCCTCAAAATTGCTTTGGCTATTTGAGACTACTTGCCTTAGATGAGTTTTTCCATTTATATAAAAAAATGCTGTGGAAATTTTGATCAGAATTGCACTGAATCTATAAAATTACATTGCGTAGTATTGATGTCTTGACAATATTAAGTTTGCAATCCATAAACATGGAATGTCTTTCATTCTATTTAGATCTTATTTAATCTTTTTTAGCAATGTTTGTAATTTCCATTCTGTAAGTCTTTCACGTCCTTGTTGTTGTTGTTGTTGTTAATTGCCATCGAGTCGGACCAGACTCATAGCGACCCCTCCTTGGGTTTCCGGGGCAGTAGCACTACAGAAGTAGATTGCCTCATCTTCTTTCTGAGGAGGTTCAAACCCACCAGCCTTCTGATTAGCAGTCAAGTGTCTTAGGCACTACGCCACATCCTTAGTCAAATTTATCCCTTTGTTGTTGTTGTTAGGTGCCGTCTAGTTGGTTCTGACTCATAGTGACATTATTTACATCAGAATGAAACACTGCCAGTTCCTGTGCCATCCTCATAATCGTTACTGTGCTTGAGCCCATTGATGCAGCCATTGTATCAGTCCATCTCACTGAGGGTCTTTCTCTTTTACACTGACCCCCCCCTACTTTACCAAGCATGATATCCTTCTCCAGAGGCTGGTCCCTCCTGACAACATGACTAAAGTATGAGAGGTGAGGTCTCCCCTTCCTCATTTCTAAGGAGCATTCCAGCTATCCTTTATCCAAGACAGATTTGTTTGGTCTTCTGATGCTTCATGATATATTCGATGTTCTTCATCAACAGCATAATTCAAATTCATCAGTTCTTCTTCAGCCTTCCTTATTGATTGTCCAGCTTTTGCATGCATATGAGGCTATTGAAAATACTGTGGCTTGGGTCTGGCACACCTTAGTCTTCAAAGTGACATCTTTGCTCTTCAACACTTTAAAAGAGGTCTTTTGCAGCAGATTTGCTAAATGTAGTATGTCGTCTGATTTCTTGACTGCTGCTTCCATAGGTGTTGATTGTGGATCCAAGTAAAATGAAATCCTTGACAACTTCAATTTTTTCTCTGTTTATCATGATGTTCGTTATTGGTCCAGTTGTGAGAATTTTTGTTTTCTTTATACTGAAGTGTAATCCATACTGAAGGTTGTAGTCTTTGATCTTCATCAGTAAGTGCTTCAAGTCCTTTTCACTTTCAGCAAACATGGTTGTGTCATCTGCATATCACAGCTTGTTAATGAGTTTTCCTCCAATCCTGATGCCACATTCTTCTTCAGATAGCTCAGCTTATTCCTAGGAATATTATTCCATGAAAATAATATAAAAGTAAAGTTATTCCTTGGATATTATTATCTCTGATGCTATTGTAAATGGAATTGTTTTCTTAATCTCCTTTCTAAGTTCTCATTGCTGATGTATAGAAACTGAGTTTTGTGTGTTGACATTGTGCCTTGCAACTTTACTGAATTCTTTCCTTTTTTTCTTGAAAAGATGAAAATCAAGGAGCAGAGAAGAGACTTAAATGGAAAATAATGAAATACTGGAAAGAGGTGCCATATATATACAAACCCTGTGGAGATTGTAGCTTGAATCCATGTAAGTACAATAGTGCTTGCAAGCTACTTGCTGTTTGAAAGGATCAAGGAAAATCACACAACCCTTATAACTAGTTATTTAAGTAGATTAGTGTTCACATCTTTGGCATTAGATTAGAGGTGCATAAATTTGAATAATAGTCATATTAAGTGGTCTTCCTTGTAGGCATATGTATATTATCCTATCACTAACAGCATTGTACTTCATGATAGATCTTGAGGTGTTCTTTTTGCAGATGAATTTAATGCCATTCCTCTTCAGTTTGTCATTCCTGGCATTGTAGACCATATGATTGTACAATTCAAAATGACCAATACCATTACATTTCAGCTCACTAATTCCTAGGATATCTATCTTTATGCATTCCATTTCATTTTTGATAATTTTTAATTTTCCTATATTCATATTTTGTATGTTCCACATTCTAGTTATTAATAAATATTTGCAGCTGTTTCTACTCATTTTGAGTTGTGCCCCATCAGAAAATGAAGGTCCAGAAAGCTTTGCTCCATTTACATCATTAAGATCTACTGTACTTGAGGAGGCAGCTCTTCACCAGTCATATTTTTAGTGCCTTCCACTGTGAGGGGTTCATCTTCTGCCACTATATATCAGACAATGTTCCTGCAGTTCATAGTTTTCAGTGGCCATCTTTTTCAGAAGTAGACTACCAGGTACTTCTCCTTAGTCTATCTTAGTCTGGAAGCTATATTGAAACATGTACACCATGAGTGATTGTCATGGATTGAATTGTGTTCCCTCAAAATTTGTGTCAAGTTGCCTGGGCCATGATTCTCAGTGGTTTAGAAGTTATGTAATGATGTCATGTGACAGATATGTAATGATACACCATGATGTGATCTGATGTGATAAACCAATTAGGCGTAAAAGGATTAAGGTTAAGGGTAGGATGCAACATCTTTAGTCACATCATGGACCTGCTCTAATGTAGGAGTAACTTCCCTGGAGTGTGGCCTGCAGCACCTTTTATTTTAAAATAGAAAAAACGACAGAGGAAGCAGAGAAGGGGGACCTACTTTCACTAAGAGAGAGGAGCCAGGAGTAAAGCACATCTTTTGGACCCATGGTCCCTGTGCTGGGATCCTCCTAGGAACAAGACACACACACAGAGAGAAAGTCTTCCCTTAGAGCTGTCACCCTGAACTTGGACTTCTAGCCTCCCAAAACGTAAGAGAATCCGTTTCTCTTTGTTTAAGACATGTGCTTGTGGTATTTCTGTTGTAGCAGCACTGGAGAACTATGATAGTGACCCTGATAGTATTTGAAATACTGGTGGCATAGCTTACAGCATCACAATGACATGCAAACCACCATAGTATGACAAACTGAAAGACACTAATGACCAGATGAATTGTGGAATGACATCAAGGACAACATGCATGAAGAAAACAAAAGGTCATTAAAAAGATGAGAAAGAAAGAAAAGACCAAAATGGATGTCAGAATAAACTCTAACATTTGCTCATGAATATAGAGTAGCTAAAGTGAATGGAGCTCTGGTAGCATAGTGCCTAAGGCAGTTGACTGCTCACCAGAAGGCTGGCGGTTCAAACCCACCAGCCACTCCTCGGAAGGAAGGTTGGGCAATCCTACTTCCGTAGTGATACTGCCTCGGAAACCCAAGGAGGGGTCGCTGTGAGACGGGGCCGACTCGATGGCAAAACAACAACAACAACACAACAAAGTGAATGGAAGTAATGAGGAAGTAAAAGAGCTCAACAGCAGATTTCAAAGGGTGGCTCGAGAAGACAACATAAATATTATAAAGAAATATGCAAAGACCTAGAGGTAGAAAACCAAAAGGGAAAAACAAGCTAGGCATTTCTCAAGCCTCATGTTGCAATATTGAAGGATTCTATGGGTAAAATATTGAACAATGCAGGATGCATCAAAAGGAGATGGAACAAATATACAGAATCACTCTGCCAAAAAGAATTGGTCGCAATTCAGCCATTTCAAGAGGTAGCATAAAATCAAGAACCAGTGGTACTGAATGAAGAAGTCCAACATGCATTGAAGGCACTGGCAAAAAACAAGACTCCAGGAACTGACAGAAAACCAACAGAAATGTTTCAACAAACAGACACAGTTCTGAAGGTGCTCACTCATCTATGCCAAGAAATTTGGAAGACAGCCACCTGGCCAACAAAGTGGAAGGAATCCATGTTTGTGCCAATTCCAAAGAAAGGTGATCCTAAAGAATGTGGAAATGATTGAACAATATCATTAATTCATGTGCAAGTAAAATTTTCCTTATGATAACTGAAAAGTGTTTGCAGCAGTACATTGACAGGGAACTGCCAGAAATTCAAACCAGATTCAGAAGAGGGATATCATTGCTGATATCAGATGGTTCCTGGATGAAAGTATAGAATACCAGAAAGATGTTTACTGTGTTTTAGTGACTATGCAAAGGCATTCAAGTGTGTGGATCGTAACAAATTGTGGATAACATTGTGAAGAATGGGAATTCCAGAACTCTTAATTATGCTCGTGAGGAACCTGTACAGAGACCAAGAGGCAGTTGTTCAAACAACAAAGGGAAATGGCATGGCATAAAATCAAGAAAATTGTGCATCAGGGTTGTATTCTTTCACATACTTATTTAATCTGTATGCTGAGGAAACAGTCTGAGAAGCTGGACTAAATGAAGAGGAACATGGCATCAGGATTGAAGGAAGGCTTGTTAACAACCTGAGATATGCAGATGATATGACATTGCTTGTTGAAAGTAAAGATGACTTTAAACACTTATTGATGAAGATCAAAACCACAACCTTTACTATGGATTACTCAGCATAAAGAAAATAACAATACTCAGAACTGGACAAATAAGCAACATCACAGTAAATGGAGAAAAGATTTAAGTGGTGTGGGATTTCATTTTACTTTGATCCACAATCAAAGCAGCAGTAAACAAATCAGATGACATACTGCACTGGGCGAATCTGTTGCAAAAGACCTCTTTAAAGTGTTAAAGGACACAGATGACACTTTGAAGGCTGAGGTGTGTGTGATTCAAGCCATGGTATTTTCAGTAGCCTCATATACATGTGAAAGCTGGACAATGAATAAGGAAGAATGAAGAATTGATACATTTGCATAGTAGTGTTGGGGAAGAATTTTGAAAATACCGTTGACTGCCAGGAGAATGAACAAATCTGTCTTGGAAGAACAAATCTGTCTGGAATGCTCCTTAGAAGTGAGAGTGGCCAAACTTCATCTTATGTCTTTTGGTCATGTTGTCAGAAGAGACCAGTCACTGGAGAAGGATATTATGCTTGGTAAAGTAGAAGGGCAGTGAAAAAGAGGAAGATCTTCAAGGAGATGGATTAACACAGTGGCTGCAACGGTGGGCCCAAGCATAGCAAAGATTTTGAGGACGGTGCAGGACTGAACAGTGTTTCATTGTGTTGTTGATAGGATTGCTAAGAGTCACAGCTGACTCCATCAAACCTAACAACAACAACATTTTACCTCTGGGGAAAACCTAGAATATATTACTTAAATTTTATTTTTTACTACTGGTCTTGCTATTTACTGGTTAAAATTAGAAACAAACTTTTCAATGAAAGTAAAAACTATGTGTATCATTTCAAGACCTTTACTTGCAAGTCATAGAATTCAAAATGCAAAAAGATAATTTGTTGACTTGCATAAGTTAAAAAGTCTAAGGGAAGATCTAATTTGAGTATTCACTGGATTCAGGGGCTCCAATGATGCCTTCAGGATTCATAATCTTTCCATTACTCTGTTCCTCTTTCCTCTGTTCTAGTTTCATTTTCATTTTTTTTATTAGTTTTTATTTTATTTTAATTTGGGTGAAGATTTACAGAGCAAATTCACTTTCTATACAGCAGTTCACATATACTTTGTCTCATGTCATTGACCACAGTTTACAATGCAACAG
>NW_006921680.1:7759898-7769647 GCF_000298275.1 Orycteropus afer afer
TTTTGTTTTGATTTTTTTTTCTGATCGATCTTTTCCAAAGAAGTATTCAGGTATTTTCCTTCCATCTCATTAATTCTGTCTTCCATCTCATCAATTCTTATCCTTTGCCCTTCCAATGTATTATCTATTTCTGACAATTTAGTATTAATCTTTTGGACTTCTATCTGTAGATTTAGAATAATTTCTAATTTTGCATTTAATTTTTCATTTTGTTCTTGCATTTTCTTCCAAAATTCTTGTAAGGTTTTTTCTGTGTTTTCTTTGGTCTGTCTCTCAATCCTTTGAAGATACCTAAGGATAATTCTTTTGAATTTGTTATCAGAGAGTTCCAATGCTGCTTCTTCCTCAGGGATATATTCTGGGTCTGTATCTTGCTCCCTTGTTTCTACTACTTTATCCTGCTTCTTTGTGTGGACTGTGATGGTCTGTTGTTTCTGAGGCATTGTGACATTGTTGTGTTTAGATCTCTGTTAACTGTTTATGAAGAGCAGCCAAGGCTGGTTCAGGCTCTTCTTGGTGTTTTTTTTTTATCATTGGCCCATTGGTTTAGAAGGAGGAAGTGGCTCTCACTCAGTAAGTGAAGTCGCAGGAGGTGTGGGTGTAGTTGTGTCTTATGAGGACTGTTGTTTTCTCCCACTCAGTTAGACACAAATTGTAATTGAATAACCATCAAAAAACTAAAAGCCCATGGATTAAAAATACACCATGTTATCACACAGGAACAGTAACTGAAAAAAGAGAAAAGGGGAAAAAAAAGAAGAAAAACAAGGAAACCTGCAATATCTGGGGATAGAGCACTAAGAAGAAGAAAAAAAAAGTAGGTAAGGACAATAATAAATGAACAAAAAAATAGGAAGAATGCAAAAAGAAAAACAAGGAATGGGGTTAGTCATGAGGAAAAAAAAGGGGGAAAGGAAAAAAGAAAAAAAACTTAAATTGGGGAGAGGGTGGGCAGAATTTCAACCAGGCACAGGGAAAAGAAAAAATGCTGAAAACTAGGACCTGGTAGGGGAAGACTAAGAATAATAATAAAAAGGACAAAAAGTATTAATAATATTATTTGTTTTGAAATGGACAATTACAAGCAAACTAATCACTGGGAAAAAGAAAGCAAAAAAGAAAAAAAGGAAAAGAAAAAATCAGTGGATGACTGAGTAGGGCACCCAGGCTCCGTCTGAGCACACAGACTGTGATGGAGTTCCTGTGGGCCCAGAAGGTAGGTGGCAGTGGGGATGGCCACACCTCTGTTCACCAAGCCGGTATAGGTTGTAGTTATAAGAAGAATGTCGTACCTTTTCAGTCTTGCAGGCCCCGAGTATCCTTGGGGTTGATGGAAAGCAGAACGTGTTCTTAAGCCCCAGAAATCTGTGAGAGTGCTATCTGTTTAAATATCCAAAACAGTCAAGCTGCTTTTTAAACCTTCAAAATAGCGGCGCCCTCCAAACCGGCAAAAGTCCACAGCTCAGCCCACCTTTCTCTTCACCTTCTCTGTTTGTTCCCCAGCCACCGTGCACAGTCCGTGCAGTTCCTGGCTAGCAGGGTGATTTTTAGGTTAATTCTTAGGGAGCTCTGGTAGCATAGCGGCTAAGACACTTGCCTGCTAACCAGACGGCTGGTGGTTCAAACCCACCAGCCACTCCTCGGAAGGAAGGTTGGGCAATCCTACTTCAGTAGTGATACTGCCTCGGAAACCCAAGGAGGGGTCGCTATGAGTCGGGGCCGACTCGACGGCACATAACAACAACAACAACAACCACCACTAGTTGGGAGTCTCCAAGCCACCTGTACCGTCAGGGTCACTCAGTTCGCTGTCAGACCGCTGCTCCATATGTCTCCTTTTTTTTGGTATTTTCACGCAAATTCTTCTGCTAGTTGGGGTTTAGTCCACTTCTGTATTCTTCCCTTCAAGATTCAGGGGTCCAAGATTATCTTCTGTGTCTGTGTTAATTGGTTTCCCTTTTCTTTGTTGAAGAGGGTCTGTGCAGTCCTTCTGCCTACTCCGCCATCTTGCTGGAACCGCCTACTCTAGTTTCATTTTTAGAGCCAGAAATAAATAGTTTCTCTTTCCAAATAGTTCTAGCAGAAATTCCAGAATTAAAGTTTATTTAACTATCTAATCATACTCATTCTTGAGGCCTGTTCTATGCTGCTTGAAAATGCTTATTGATTGGCCTGAGCCACGTGCCCACCCAGGAGCTGGGTAGTGAAAATCTTTTGGTACCATATAACCGTAGAATGAGGGAAGTATTCTTTCCTAAGGAATTTCACAAGAGTTGAGATATGGTTGCCACAGACGGAAAACAAGAAGGCATGGTGACATGTCAACCAGATCTTGGAACTCTAACTGTATACTTGCAATAAGTCAAGTATACCAGGAATGAAGCACCCTCAGGTAACAGCTCCCCATTCCCTTGGCACCATAGAGGCTATTCTCTGCATTTGTCATAAACTTACTTTGATACTGTAGTCATAAATCAGCAACAAACAAACAAACTCACTCACTGCAATAGAGTTGATTCCAACTCATAGCGACCCCATTGGGAAGTAAATTGCCTCATCTGCCTTCCACATAAATCAGTAAAGCAGTGATCAAAATTGGAAGGTAATTTTTTTTCACAGTAATGATACACATAGAGCAGTATTAAACCATGTTTTCCATTAATTAATGGAGTGATAAGTGGAAATGATGTTTTATTTTTCTCATATTTAATTGGAAGTATGAGCCTGGACTTAGATGACTTGAATCCTGCAGCCTGACTTTGCCTGTTAGTAAAGTATCATGTGTCCCAGTTTGCCCAAGACAGTCTTCCTTTATTGTTATTTTCTTGGCTTATTTTTTTCTTTTGTCATATTCTTTCTTAAAACTGTTCCAGTTTGGACAATTAGTTACATGATCACCTACTGGTAATTGAGAGAAAGGGGCAAGAGAAAGAGATGAAAATAAATTCCTATAGGAAAATATAAACCATGAAGTTAATAAATACTTACTGAATGCTCAGAGTATAAGGCATCAGATTAATGATGAGGGATGCCCTAGTTTTAGTTCAGTATAGTTCCTGCCCTTTAGGAAGTCTTGGTACTAGTCCAGCACTGACACCATGAATGCCTTTGGAAGTGTTGCCAGATTATCTTGATTGGCAACCTGAGTTTAGATATGAGGTGTTGTCATCATAATGAGTGACCTGAGAGGTGGAGTCTGTGGAGTAGCCTTATATCTTGTTGCTGACATGGGTGCCATATTGCCTGTCTTTCCTTTTGCTCCCCCTTCCCAAATCTGTGGGTGAGTCATGAACAATTGCTTATGGTTGTGTGCAGTCTTATGTTGTGTAGCCTGCTGGGCAGAAAATTTGCTGCATTGTTTTACCTCCCATTTCAAAAAATCTGAGTATGTGCTGTTACTGTAGTGTTTCTATCTATGCCAGTGTGAGGAGCAAGATCCTAGGGTTGGAAGTCGAACTAGGGCCTCCACATGGTGATAAATAGCACTATATTTTGTTGAGTCTGATTATACTTAAGATTGTAAGGAGGTGATTTTTGAAAGTGGACTAGTATGCATTTACTCATTCTGAAAATTCATTAGACCTCAGCTACTTTTTATAGTCTTACTTTAGATGATTTTCATTAGTTTTTGGTAACTACTCAGTAAAGAATAATAGAGTACATTTGGGAAAAAATGATTTCAGTGGGTGAGCTTGAGTTGGCTGGCTGGGTCACTGTCCCTCCATTTCTTCCATACATACTCAGAATGCCACAGGTAATAGCATATTTTATCTTTTAAAAAAGTGAATGAATAAAAGTAGAAAAATAGAAACGACTTCTTTCCTTTTTTCTTGATCTAGATTATAAACAAATGGGCTAGTTTTGGTGAAGTCACTAAAATAAAATATTTTCTATTTATGTATGTAGCTATATTTTATGGTTGAAAGGGGGTTGTGATGGAACTCCAATGAAAATATTAGCATTCTTATATGAAGAGACAACATATATTATCTAGATAGTATAAAAACTTTCTTAAAAACCCTGTGTATTATAGTTAGAATGTCTCAATTATAATCTAGGAGATATGGAGGTGTAGTGCCTAAGGCATTTGACTGCTAACCAGAAGGCTGGCAGTTCAAACCTACCAGCCACTCCTTGGAAGGAAGATTGGGCAATCTACTTCGTAGAGATACGCCTTGGAAACCCAAGGAGGGGTCGCTATGAGTTGGCTTTTTTTTTTTTTTTTTAAATTATAATCTACTAAGAAACAAAGTTTTAATCTTTTCCATAGTCCTCCATATGATGTTCATGTTGTGTGTACATTAGTAGTATTAATGCTTGAGTTTAATATTGCTTTCTCTAGCTTTAAAATTGCTAACACCATAGCTTTAGTAATGTACATTTGAATATTTAATTATGTCGCTATAAACAGCGTCTCTAATATCACATTTTCATTGAATATGATGAGCCTTCTTTTAGTGCTGGCATTTTTAGCAATCCTGTATTCTGTTTTCCTTTTGTATATACAATGCAAAGTGTTCCCACCTGAGATTTCTCTAAAGTTTCACTTGAGAAATAGAACATGATATGAAAGATGTTTTCTGTTGTATGTTGCTCAAATCAAGCTTTGGTTTGAATCAAGCCAAAGGATGAAAACATAGTCCAGCCTTCTTCCCAGCAATTACCTCTAAGGCCTATAGTAAAATGACCAACTAATTGAGAACACTTGTCTTTGGTTTCAGTTAGCAAAGATTCTTATTAAGAAATGTCCTTTTTTAATTCAAAAAGGTGGGTTTATATTTAATGAACTAAGAGTTAGGAACTCTGAAAATTAAAGCATGTGCAGGTTATCTTCCTCCTCAAGGGGACATATACTACTGCTGTGCTTGTGTGAAGTAATAATGAGATACCATAAGCAAACGGTAGAAGATTCATGTCAGATGGTTCTCCAATGATGTTAGGAGGAAAAAAGCAGCTGATGTATGGGATATTGAAGACAGATTAAGTTGTTAATGTATATTAGTATATTCTTAATTTCCTTTTAATTGAAAAAGACATATTGACTTTAATTAGAACCATTTCACAGGAACTGTCAATTAGCACATGTCAAACTAGTTAATTCGGAACAGAATTCTTTTAATTAGGGTCTGCTTTCCTTTAACTATGGGGCCAATGAAATCAGCCTTACCTTATCTAGATTTTAAATGTCTCTAAGACATACAATACAAATGTAGGCTCTTATCTATTATTAGAAGCCCATATGGATAACATTAAAATGATGATGCTGGCATTGTTCATGCAGTACAAATCAGAGCCCCTTTATGACTGTTTGAAAAAAAAATAGCTTTGAACAAAGACTATTTTAAATACCAGATTTATCCTACTTTAAAGAGACTACAAAATTTATGACATGCATGTTCACATTTAAAGTATTATTTAATACGTCTGCTCAAATAAATGGGGCTATTCAAACGTTTTGTGTGTTCTATCAGCTGAAGACACATAAAACATTGTCAAACCATAAAGCAACATTTTTCCCTTAAATGAACTGTAATCAAAAAGGGAAAACAGACTGAATGATTTTTTTTTGCACAACATAAAAATAGCATTGTTAACTTTCATTGCATCCAAAGATTTAATACCAATAGTTGATACAATGACTAAATAACTAGTAGTGTGCTAATGTGATCTCAGTAATCAGACAGTGTAAAATCTGAAACTTGGCTTTTGCTTAATGCAGTGATGTGGAATTATAGCATTTTAGTTACAATTGGAATGAGGTAGGAATCACTCTGTAGTTTACACCTACAGTGAGCTTAGTGGAGGAGGGCTATAGGCATTCACCTACAATACAGGTGTGCTCAAAACGGAAAGAAGAGAATTAAGTGATAATGAAAAGAGAATTAATGTAAAATCTAGCTTACTTTATCATATGAGGTTTAGTCATGATTTTACTGTGTCCACTGAGGATTATAGAGATTAATAAAAGGAATACTTAATAAACTAAACTATGGATTCAAAAATATAATCTAGTAAGTTTTTTTTTTTTTTTTTGTATCTCCATACTTGTTCATCCTGGTATGTTGTTGTTGTTGTTTGCCGTCGAGTCGGCCCCGACTCATAGAGACCCCTCCTTGGGTTTCCGAGGCAGTATCACTACGGAAGTAGGATTGCCCAACCTTCCTTCTGAGGAGTGGCTGGTGGGTTTGAATTGCCAGCCTTCTGGTGAGCAGTTAAGTGCCTTAGCCACTATGCTAGCAGAGCTCCTTCATCCTGGTATAGGTGTATTTAATTTAATGATAGTAGTAGTGTTCCTTTCTTACTGTACTGTAACTGCATTTTGGGGGTATAGGTGCCAGTCAAATGAAATTAAGAATTGTAGTTATCGGCTAATTGTGGTATAGGCCAAATAATAAGAACAACAAACAAATAAATAAATAAAACAATAAAAAATAATTTTCTTTTCCTTTCAGAGTTGACTTCCTCTTCTGAAGTATTTCTAAAAATGCTTTAGCTCTCTACTCTGTGAAAGATACAGTCTGTGTTCAGATTTGTGGCTTTTAACTTTTTTTTTGGTGTCTGTGATGAAAGATATTGTCTTCCCAGAAAAATTCATATATGCATACACACATGAAAACTTGCAGGATGGGAAATCTTCTTATAAAGTAATTTTGGCACTGTCTACTGATAGATATAGCCTTAGTTTGATAGTTATTAAGTATTCTTACCATTCCAAGAACTATGCTTGGTTCTGAGAATGTAATAATGAATAAGATGAAGAAACCTTAGCATCTGAGTAACTGTGACAAGTTACTGACATGTTTTTAAAAATTACTATATATATATATATATATATTTAATCTTTCCCACTACGTGTGGCACAAATGGTTTGCATTCTACTACTAACCTAAATATTGGCAGTTCAGACCCACCCAGTAGCTCTCAGGAGAAAAGACTCTGTGATCTGCTTCCATTAAGATTGTTGTTGTTGCTATGTGCCGTCAAGTCGGACCCAACTCACAGCGACCCCTCCTTGGCTTTCTGAGGCAGTATCACTACGGAAGTAGATTGCCCCATCTTCCTTCTGAGGAGTGGCTGGTGGGTTTGAACTGCCAGACTTCTGGTGAGCAGTCAAGTGCCAAAAACCCTATGGAGCAGTTCTACACTTCACACATGATTGTGAGTCAGAATTAACTCAGTGGCGCCTGGTTTATTTGTCTGTTTTGGTCCCTCTCTCTGAACTGGTTAATTCTGATTTATATTTATAAATCTTGTACAAGTTATAAATGTTACAAGATTAGCAATTTTGCATACAATTCACTAAGAAACAGAATTATCAAAATATTAGAGATCAGTTTTGTGTTATGAATTTAACTGAATAAGAAATTTTAACTAAACAGATTTTATGAATTCTTTCCATTTTATTAATTATTCTGGTTTGGTTAATAGTCTCAGGTAATATTAAGTACTATTACAATTTTGATCCATCTTTTAGCTCAGTTTCTTCATTTAAATTCTATAAGTTATACTTATTTATAAAGAATATGTAAAGCATATGACATAATTTTTCAAAACTAGTCTTATTTAACTTCAAAATAAACTGTATAAATGATCTTGGAGGCATGCTGTTCCAGGTTTTAAATCTGAAGTGGCTAAGTAAGGTTTACTTATTTAACAGAAATATCAATATGCCTAGAGTCTATTATTTCAGAGTTTTAGCTCCTTTGGATCTTAATATTTTTTGGTATTTAAGAGTATCCTCTCTCTCTCTATATATATATATGTATGTATTTAAACATATTTATATACTTACATGTATATATACACACACACCCATAGAGCAAAAAAACCAAACCAATCTCACTGGCATGGAGTTGATTCCAATTCATAATGGCCCTTTGGGTATCTGAGGTGGTAAATCTTTACAGAAGTAAATTGCCCAGTCTTCCTTCCATGGAGTGGCTGGTAGGTTTGAACTGCCAACCTTCTGCTTAGCAGTCAAATGACTTAGACATTAGGCCTCCAGAGCTCCTTCACACGCACACACACATACATCTATTTGAGATTTTGCCATAAAACCTTAAATAACTCTGGAGATGGGAAAGGTGATACTAACTTCAATTAATTTAATTGTTAGTAATAAGTGAAATTACACTTAGAACTTAGAGTAGGAAAAGAAGTATTTGGAGAAGTGTGACTGAAGAGATACTAGGGCCACAGATGAGAGGGTACCAAGAAAGTTTCTACGTATTTAACATTTTCCCTTGGGTTGGTTCTGCCTTTGAAAGAGATGACTGAACTATATTTTACAAATAAAATATCTGAGAATTAATTTGTTCTTTCTATTAAAGTAAAAGATCAACAGGTGAGTCTTCTGTGACAGAAAAAAATTTATGTTGTCATTTCTCAGGAAGAAACTCTGGCTTTATTTTATTTTAACTTTTTATTGTGATTTGGGTGAAATTTTACAAAGCAGATTCATTTTACATTCAACAGTTCATATACACATTTTGTTTAGTGATACTGGTTACATTCCCCACAGTGTAACCTTTCACTTCTCACTTCCTCCCTGTGGTTACCCTTTCCCTGTGTCCTTTTTGCCTATGCATTCATGCCTCCCTACATTTTGGTTTCCCTTATATTTGGCAGATTTCAGAATATTTTTCTGATAATACCAATATCTGTGCATTTTGGTTGGTGGGTTAATAATATATTATTTTTCATCCTAATTTGTTTCTTGATTGTCTGTAGCAGTTTCAGTGCCCTGTCTACTTTAGCTTATGAAAAGGTGACTGTTGATGCATTTGCCAGCAACAGATATTTTTGTATTTTGTTAACTTAAAAGACACATGGATCGTAACTTGGTGGTGTAGATAATGTAGGTTTTATATATTGGTGAAAATTGGCAAAAGTTATTCCAATCTTGTTCGTCAATCAAATCATAGCTAGTTTTGGCTAGTAGCACTTTAACAGATATTTAGCACCTACAGGCAGAAAGAGCTCTGGTAGCACAGTGCCTAAGGCATTTGACTGCTAACCAGAAGGTTGGTGGTTTAAACCCACCAGCCATTCTGTGGAAGGAAGACCGGACAATCTACTTCTGTAAAGATTTACCGCCTCGGAAACCCAATGGGCGTCACTATGAATCGCAATTGACTCAAGGCCGTTTTTTTTTTTTTTTTGTATTTTCAGACAGGAGTCCCTGGCAGAAACAGTTGATGCTGTCAAGTGCAAATCAAACATTTAGCAGTTCTAGTCTACCCAGAGGTGAGAGAGAGGTTCCTCAGAAGAAGGGCCTGGTAATCTACTTTTGAAAAACACAGTTCTCTGACACACATAGCATTGCTATGGGTAGGAATTGATTTGATGGCAACTGGTTATTTCCAAGTGTGGTTCATATTAGGTGACCATTAGTTAAAACATTTATCTGCATTTCTTTTGGCTATATTATGTGGAACCTGTTGAAAATTATTAAGGATGGGTAAATTAGCCATTGCCTTTTTTTTCTTTTTTTACTTTTATTGTGGTGAGAACATACACAACAAGACGTTCACCAGCTTAACAACTTCCACATTTACAGCTCAGGGATATTGATGACATTTTTCATGCTGTGCCACCATTATTGCTATCCTTTTCCAAAATATTCCAACTACCATTACTATAAACTCTGTGCTCCCCAAACAAAAGCTTCTCCATTTCTCTTCCCTCCTACCACTGCTAACCACTAATAATCTTTGGTGTGTATGTGTGTGTGTGTGTAGATACCATAT
>NW_006921680.1:7770149-7774253 GCF_000298275.1 Orycteropus afer afer
GTCAAGTGATATTTCTAACTTTTTAAGGACTCGCCATACCAAATTTGCACCATAGTTGTATCATTTTACAGTCCCATCAGCAGTGTATGAGAGTCCCAATCTCTACACATTCTTGCCAGCATTTGTTATTTTCTATCTTGTTGACCTTTGCTATTAAATGCTGGGTGAGATGGTATCTCATTGTTGTTTTGACTGGCATCTCTCTAATGGCTAATGATCGTGAACATTTCTTCATGTGTTTATTGGCTGCCTGAATATCTTTTTGGTGAAATGTCTATTCATGTCTTCTGCACTTTTTAAAATTGGATTGTTTGTCTTTTTGATGTTGATGTGTTGGAGTTTTCTCTAAATTTTAGAGATAAGTCGTTTGTCTGATACGTCATTGCCAAATTCCCATTCTGTAGGTTCTCTTTTTACTCTTTTGGAGAAGTCTTTTGATGCACATAAGAATTGAATTTTTAGAAGGTCCCAATCATCTAGTTTATCTTCTGCTGTTTGTGCATCTTGGGTTATGCTTGACAGTCTATTTTTTTTTTTTTATTGTGATTTGGGTGAAGATTTACAGAGCAAATTCACTTTTCATGCAGCAGTTCACATATACTTTGTCTCATGACATTGACCACAGTTTACCACAATGCAACAGCTCCCCTCCCACTTCATCCCCATAGTTACCTCTTCCCTGTGTCCATCCCTCCATGGATACCTGCCCCCTGAGCTGTCTCCCTGTGTATAAGCAGCCCTTCTTTCTCCCATGATTGTTCTCTCTAAGGAGAGTATCTACTTGAGGTAAATGTTCAACTCATATGCCTGTGCTTAACAGTCTATTTATGCCATAAATTAGGACCCCTAAGTTTGCCACTATTTTTTCTTTGATGAAGTTTATAGTTTCAGATTTCACTTTTACATTTTTAATCCATCTGGAGCTGGTTTTTATGTGTGGTGTGAGGTATGGATCTTGTTTCATTTTTCTGCAAATGGATATCCAGTTTTACCAGCACCACTTGTGAATGAGACTACCTTTTTCCCATTTAATGTATTTTGGCCCTTTGTTGAAGATCAGCTGACCATAGGTTGCTGTTGTTAGGTGCTGTTGATTCAGCTCTAACTCAGCAACCCCATGTACAACAGAATGAAACACTCCCTGGTCCTGAGCCAATCATTGGTGGATGGATCTATTTCTGGGTTTTCAACTATGTTCCACTGGTCTATGTGTCTGCCATTGTACTAATAATAGGCTGTTTTGACAACTGTGGCTATATAGTAGGTTTTGAGATCTGGGAGTGTGAGACCTCTTACTTTGTTCTTCTTCTTCAGTAGGCCTTTGCTTATCCATGGTCTCTTTCTTTCCATATAAAATTAGTGATTGTTTTTTCCATGCCTTTAAAGGATGTTGATGGAATCTGGATCAGGATTGCATTGAATGTACAGAATGCTTTTGATAGTATTGACATTTTCACCATGTTCCATCCTCCTATCCATGAGCATGGTATGGTAGTTAAGGTTGTGTGATAACTTGGCTGGGCCTGGTTGAGTGGCTGGGCAGCTGGTGGTAGTTATTCCCCATGATGAGACTGGCAATCAACTCCATGGTTGGCTCTACCACAAGCAGCTGAGTCTGCTTTAGGAATTTGGTCTGCTTCCGATATATAAGAAGCAGCTTTGGGAATGGTCTCTAGCCTTTTGGCATGCTTGAACCCTGCATGTAGCCAAGTTGTTCAATAGCCTGCCATGCCCTGCTGATCTTGGGACTTCATCTGGATTTGAGTTAGTGGCTTGCCATGTTGTTTGGTAACATTGGGACTGTGCCTTTTTACTTGTCAACCTTGGGCTTGTCAGCCTCAGCAGCCAGCAGCTGTCTGAATGAAGAAAAACCTCCAGCTTCATTGGGCTGGGAGCAGGAGGCAGAGCTGAAGCCCAAGGTTGAGGAGTTTTCACTCAGCCCCTAGATCCTAGCAATATGAACTTGGACATAAAGCCTCCAAACTGTAAGAGAATAAACTCCTGTTTGTTAAAGCCATCCCATTTGTGGTATATTCTTGTCAGAGCAGCACTAGGTAACCAGAACAGAATATGGTACCAAGAGAGTGAGGTGCTGCTCTGACAGATACCTTAAATATGGAAACAGGAGTGGAGTGCATCCTTGACTCAAGATCCCTGAGCTGAAACACTGGCAGAAAGGCACTGGCAGAGAGACTAGCGTGAGAGATGGCAGTAGCAGAGCCCAGAGACTGGCATTAAACAGCAACAGGCTTACCAGCCCACAGAGGAGAAAGCTGTGTGCCACTGGGTAGGCAGCTTCTTGGCAGAGTGGGTTGCCTTCAGGCATTAATTGGTAGAGGAGACCGGCATGAAATGGAGTAGCAGGTTGGTTGGCCCATGGAGCATGAAAGCTGAGTGCTTTTTGGGCAGGGAGATTTCTGGCTGAGTAGGTTGTCTTTGGCATTAATTGGCAGAAGCAGAGAGACCAAGGAGATGGGAAGCAGAGCTGCCTCAGCCTCAAAGGGTAGGACCATGGCCTTTGGGGGTGGAACCACCACAGCCTCCTAGGTTTCAAAGAGCCAGACCTTCACCAACTTGGTTCTGGAGTGTGCGACTGCTCATTCATGTGGGCCAGTGGGATGGAGGCATAATCACTGCCCGAGAGTGAGAGAGCAGGGCTGTCATGCCCAAGAGGGAGAAGAATGGGGCCCGCTAGGCCAAGGGGGTGAGGTTGCCACTCAGAGGAACTAGGGGACTGGAGCCACCCAGTGAAGGAGATCTGTACAGATGCCACCCAATGAAGATCTGTACAGGTGCCAAGTTGACAAGGGGTGGAATTGTGGTAGTTATGGTTGTGTGTCAACTTGTCTGGGCCTGGTTGAGTGGCTGGGAAGCTTGTGGTAGTTATTCCCCATGATGAGAGTGGCAGTCAAGTCCATGATGGGATCTACCACAAGCAACCGAGTAGCTGCTTTAGGAATGTGGTCTGCTTCCTGTATATAAGAAGCAGCTTTGGGAATAGTCTCTAGCGTTTTGACACACTTAAACCCTCCATGTAGCCGTGTCATTGTTCAACAGCCTGCCATGCCCTGCCAATCTTGGGACTTCATCTGGACTTGAAATAGTGGCCTGCCATGTTGCTTGGTAACATCAGGACTGTGCCTTTTTACTTGTCAGCCTTGGGCTTGTCAGCCTCAGCAGCCTGTAGCTGTCTGAGTGAAGAAAAGCCTCTAGCTTCAGTGGGCCAGGAGCAGGAGGCAGAGCTGAAGCCCAAGGTTGAGGGGCTTTCACTCAGCCCTTAGATCCTGGCACTATGAACTCAGACACAAAGCCCCCAAACTGTAAGGGAATAAACTCCTGTTTGTTAAAGCCATCCAATTTGTTGTATATTCATGTTAGAATGGCACTAGGTAACCAAAACACATGGTAAGTTCTTCCATTTGTGTAGATCTCTTATAGTTTCTTGAAGTAATGTTTTGTAGTTTTCTTTGTATAGATCTTTTGGGTTCCTGGTAAGATTTGTTTCCCAATATTTTATCATTTTGGTAGCTATTATAAATGGTATTGATTTCCTTTTCAGAGATGCATTTACTCTTTAAAATTTTTTTTAGTGCTTTACAGTTGAAAAAGGAACTCTGGTGGCTCAGTGGTTAAAGCATTAGGCATCTAACCAAATAGGCAGCAGTTCAAATACATTAGCTACTCCATGGGAGAAAGATGAGGTGGTCTGCTTCTGTAAAGATTTACAGCCTCAGAAACTCTGTGGAGTGGTTATACTTTGTCCTAAAATGGTCACTTGAGTTGGAGTCAGCTTGATGGAAGTGGGTTTGGTTTGGTTAGAGTTGAAATATTTTCAGATACATTATCTTATCCTAGCTGAACAGTCCCATCAATACAATTATTAGTTTAATTTCCTTCACTGATATTATTGGGGGTTTGTACATGGAAAATTTTTCAGTAATACATCATACAGTGTTTCACTGCTATTCATAAGGTTTTCAGTGGCTAATTTCTTCAGAAGTGGATGGCCATATCCTTCTTCCCATATATGGAAAGTTTATGGAAAAACTAGGAGCTCTGGTAGCGTAGTGCCTAACTCACTTGACTGCTAACCAGAAGGCTGGC
>NW_006921680.1:7774749-7775912 GCF_000298275.1 Orycteropus afer afer
TTTTCTCATACAATATTTGTCCTTTTGTGATAGATTAATTTCATTCAGCATAACTGTAAATTCATCCATATTATGAGATGTTTGGGAGCTCTGGTAGTGTAGTGCCTAAGGCACTTGACTGCTAACCAGAAGGCTGGCAGTTCAAACCCACCAGCCATCCTCGGAAGGAAGATGGGGCAACCTGCTTCCATAGTGATACTGCGTCGGAAACCCAAGGAGGGGTCACTATGAGTTGGGTCCAACTTGACGGCACGTCACAACAACAACAACAACAACATGAGATGTTTTTCAGAGTCATCATTATTCTTTATTGTGCTTTTAATTACTTTAAAGAGGCTTTTTTTGCAGCAGATTTTCCCAATGCAATACAGCATTTGATTTCTTGACTGCTGCTTCTATGGGTGTTGATTGTGGATCTAAGGAAAATGGAATCCTTGACAACTTCAACCTTTTCTCCATTATCATGATGTTGCTTATTTGTCCAGTTGTGAGGATTTTTATTTTTTTTTATGTTGAAGTGTAATCCATCCTGCAGGCTTCTGACTTTGATTTTCATCATAAATTTTGTGTCATCTGCATATCTTAGCTTGGTAGTGAGTCTTCCTTCAATCCTGATACCACATTCTTTTTCATATAGTCAAACTTCTTGGACTATTTGCTTACCATACGGATTGAGTAAGAATGGTGAAAGGATAAAGCCCTGATGCACATTTTTTCTAATTTTAAACTATGCAGTTTCTACTTGTTCTATTCAAACAACTGCCTCTTGGTCTATGCACAGGTTCCTCATGAGCACAATCAAGTTGTTCTGGTTACCTAGTGCTGCTCTGACAGGAATATACCACAAATGGGATGACTTTAACAAACAGGAGTTTATTCTTACAATTTGGAGGCTTTAAGTTCGAGTTTAAAGTGCCAGGCTCTAGGGGCTGGGTGAAAGCCTATCAGCCTTGGGCTTCAGCTCTGCCTCCTGCTCCTGGCCCACTGAAGCTAGAGGCTTTTCTTTCTTTCTTTCTTTTTTTTTTTTTTTTAATTTTCAAAACATTTTATTTGTACTATATTCATATTTGTTTTTATTTATTTTTTATTTTTTTTAATTGTGATTTGGGTGAAGATTTACAGAGCAAATTCACTTTCCATACAGCAGTTCACATATACTTTGT
>NW_006921680.1:7777222-7796119 GCF_000298275.1 Orycteropus afer afer
CGATGAACATGGGCGTGCATATATCTGTTCTTGTCATGGCTCTCACTTCTTTAGTGTATATACCTAGTAATGGAATTACTGGGTCAAATGGTATTTCTAGTTCCAACTTTTGAAGGAATCACCATACTGCTTTCCACAATGGTTGTACCATTTTACAGTCCCACCAACAGTGTATGAGTGTCCCATTCTCTCCACAATAGAGGCTTTTCTTCACGCAGACAGCTACTGGCTGCTGAGGCTGAGAAGTCCAAGGCTGACAAGTAAAAAGGCACAGTCCTGATGTTACCAAACCACATGGCAGGCCATTAATTCAAGTCCATTTAAAGTCCCAAAGTTGGTAGAGCATGGCAGGCTGCTGAAAAGCAACATGGCTACATTTAAGACTGAAGCATGCCATAAGATAGAGACTATTCTCCATGGCTTCTCCTTTTATACAGGAAGCAGACCACATCACTAAGGTAGCTACTCAGCTGCTCACAGTAGAGTCCACCATGGAGTTGATTACCAGTCTCATCATGGGGAATAACGACCACTAGCTGCCCAGTGACTCAACCAGGCCCAGCCAGGTTGACATATAACCTTAACTACCACAAAAGTGTTCTGGAATTCCCATTCTTTGCAGTGGTATCCATAATTTGTTATGATCTACAAAGTCCAGTGCCTATATATAGTCAATAAAGCACAGGCAGACATCTTTCTGGTATTCTTTGCTGTCAGCCAAGATCCATTTGATATCATTCAAATATCATTTGATATCCCTCATTTCATGTCCTCTTCTGAATCCATCTTGAATTTCTAGCAGTTCTTTTTCAGTGTAATGCTTCAAGCATTTTTGAATTATCTTCAGAAAAGTTTTACTTACATGTGATATTAATTACATTGTTTGATGATTTCTGCATTCTGTTGGATCACCTTTCTTTGGAACAGGCACAAATATGGATCTCTTCCAGTTGGTTGGCCAGTGGCTGTCTTACAAATTTCTTAGTGTATATAAGTGAATGCCTCCAGTGTGACATTCATTTGTTGAAACTTCTAGTGAGTATTCCATCAATTCCTGGGGCCTAGCTTCTTGCCAGTTCCTTCAGTGTAGCTTGGACTTCTTCCTTCAATACCATTGTTTTTTTAATTTTATGCTACCTCCTGAAATAGTTGAACATTGACCAATTCTTTTCGGTACAGTGACTGTGTATTCCTTCCACCTTCCTTTGGTACTTCCTGCATTGTTCATTATTTTGCCCATAGAATCCTTCAATGTCACCACTCAAGACTTGAATAATTACATCAGCTGCTTCAAACCATTCGTAAAAAAAAAAAAAAAAAAATAGACTCTTAGGTACGGGGGTTCTGATGACATTGCTTAGACAAGTTTCACATTGTACCAATGGGCCAACTTAGAATATTCAGAACTCTCTTTTGTTTTTTTCCTGTTTTCCCCCTTCATCCAAGTTAACATGTCTCTACCTTCTAGTTAACAGTTGCTCCACCCATTCCCGGTAACCATCAAAGAATATTTATTTATTTTTTGTGAAATCTTGTTCTCGACTTTTTGTAATAGTGGTCTCATATAATATTTGTCCTTTTGTGATTGGCTAATTTCACTCAGCATAAGGGACTCTAAGTTTACCTATATTATCAGATGTTTTGCAGATTCATCATTGTTCTTTAATGTTGTGTAGTATTCCATTGCTAAGGCACTTGACTGCTAACCAGAAGGCTGGCGGTTCAAACCCACCAGCCACTCCTCAGAAGAAAGGTTGGGCAATCCACTTCCGTAGTGATAATGCCTCGGAAACCCAAGGAGGGGTCGCTATGAGTCGGGTCTGACTCGATGGCACATAATAACAACAATAACAACAGTATTCCATTGTGTGTATGCACCATAGTTTATTGATCCATTCCTTCTCTGATGGGCATTTGGGTTGTTTCCAACTTTTTGCTATTGTGAATTGTGTTGCGATAAACACGGGTGTGCATATACCTATTCATGTCATGTTTCTTATTTCTCTAAGACATATACGTAGAAATGGGATTGCTGCATCATATGGTATTTCTAGGGAGCTCTGGTAGCATAGTGGCTAAGACACTTGCCTGCTAACCAGACGGCTGGCGGTTCAAACCCACCAGCCACTCCTCGGAAGGAAGGTTGGGCAATCCTACTTCCGTAGTGATACTGCCTCGGAAACCCAAGGAGGGGTCGCTATGAGTCGGGTTTGACTTGACGGCACATAACAACAACAACAACAACATGGTATTTCTATTTCCAGCTTTTTAAGGAAGTGCCATACTGTTTTCCACTGTGCTTGCACCATTTTACAGTCTCACAAGCAGTGTCTGATTGTTCCAATCTCTCCATACCCTCACCAGCATTTGTTGTTTCCTGTGTTTTGAACTTTTCTATTAATGCTGGGGTGAGATGATATCTCATTGTTGTTTTGAATTGCATCTCTCTAGCACTAATGATTATGAGCATTTCTTCACTTTGTTAGCTGCCTGAATGTCTTCTTTGGTGAGATATCTGTTCATGTTCTCTGCCCATTTTAAAATTGGATTATTTGTCTTTTTGTTGTTAAGGTGTTGAAGTTTTCTATAAATTTTAGAGATTAATCCCTTGTCTGATATGTTATTGCCATTTTTCCCCCCAGTCTGTGGGTTCTCTTTGTACTCTTTTGGTAAAAGCTTTTGATGTGCATAGTGTCTAATTGTTAGAAGGTCTCAGTCATCTATTTTGTCTCCTGGTGTTGTGTGTTTTTAGTTAACATTTAATAATTTATATTTTTGCCTTTGATTAGGGCCCCCAAGTTTGTCCCTATTTTTTTTTTTTTAAATTGTGCTTTAGATGCAAATTTATAGAGCAGAATTTGTTTTACATTCAACATTTTGTGTACATTTGGTTTCACTCCTCAATTACCATCCCTAACCTTAACCCACTTTCCTCCCCTCCCTTCCTAGTACTCATTCCCCCTGTGCCCGTCATAGTTATGTACTCCTGTGTGTCCTGCATTTCCTCCATGTGAATATTGCCCCTCTGGTGCCCTGTGGTTGATTGCTCCAAGGGATGTATCTCCATAATGTATGTGGGTGTGTCACCCTGGGTTGAGTGGTCTGTGTGTACATCTTGTTTACTATTGGACTGAGAGCCAGCCCCTGGAAGTGAGTTTTATTCCAGGTCCAAAGTGTATCCCAGGGCCATAGTATTAGAAGTTCCACCAGACTCCATCCGACCAGTAATTCTGGTCATTATTGTGTTTTTGGATTTTGTTCCACATTTTTCCTCCCACTCTATCCAGGATCTTCAGTTTTGATCCTTTCCCTACTGGTTGGCATTGGTAGTCATCTAGTTCTTCTATTCATGAGGTCCATCATGTCCTAGGGCTGATTGCTGCCCAACACCCTTGGTTTTTTGCCCTCTTCTTTGCTTCCAATGATAGGAGACCATTAGCTGCATCTTACATGGCTGCTTGAAAGCTTTTAAGACCTCAGGCACTATTCACCAGTGTAGGTAGTGGAACAAGATTTTTATGTATTTTGTTGTGCCAATTGAGTCTGGTGTCTCCCAATACTATGGTTCTGAGTTGGTAGATCTGTTGAATCTCTCTCCCACAGTGTCTGGCTATCTGTGAGGGATTGCTCTGTTTGTCTTCTGTTGTTTCTGTAAGGATTTCAGATATTTTGTATCACTGGCATATGTGCAAGATTAGCCTCAGGTGAATCTATCCTCGGTCTAGAGTATAATCCTGATCACTGACCCCATCTGATCTTCTCAGATGTTTATGTATTCATCTGTAGTCTGGTGTTTGGTGTTAATGGTAATGCAGTACTGTATATATACTGGTATTAGCCTCTGTCGTCTATATCTTAAGTGCACAATTCGGTGTCCTCCCTTTCCCCAATGTAATCATGGTGGTCACTGACTCTTTCCATACCATTCCTCCCCTTACTCACCTCAGGGTGTGCCTTCCAGCTAGCCTGAAATTATTCCCTTCCCTCCCCTCCCCACCCCAGTAACCTAAAACGTGAATTCCCTTCCTTAAGCAAACCATTCCTTGTCTTTTACATTAATGGGTTCATACAATATTTGCCCTTCTGCAACTGACTTACTTCACCCAGCATAATGTCCTCCAGGGTCATCCATGTTGTGAAATGATTTGCATACCCTTCATTGTTCTTTAATGCAGCATAGTATTCCATTGTGTGAATGTACCATAATTTGGTTATCCATTCATCTGCTCGTTGATGGGCATTTAGGTTGTTTCCATCTCTTTGCTACAGTGAATTGTGCTGCAATGAACATAGGTGTGCATATGTCTGTTTGTGTTCTTTCTCTCACTTCTTTAGGATATATCCCTAGTAATGGAATTGCTGGGTCAAAGGGTATTTCTATTTTCGTTTTTTTAAGGAAATGCCATACCATTTGCCACAAAGATCGTAGCATTTTACAATCCCACCAGCAGTGTATAAGAATTCCAATCTCTCTGCAACTTCACCAACTTTTGTTATTTTCTGTCCTGTTGAACTTTGCTATTATTGCTAGGGTGTGATGATATCTTATCATTGTTTTGATTTGCATTTCTCTAATGACTAAAGATCTTGAGTAATTCCTCATCTGTTTGTTGGCTGCCAGCATATTGTCTTTAGTGAAGTATCTGTTCATGTCTCTTGAATTGGATTGTTTGTCTTTTTGGTGTTGAGGTGTTGAAGTTTTCTATAGATTTTGGAAATAAGTCCTTTGTCTGATATGTCATAGGCAAATATTTTCTCCCAATCTGTAGATTCTCTTTTTACCATTTTGATGGAGTCTTTCAGTGCACATAAGAATTTAATTTTTAAAAGGTCCCAGTTATCTAGCTTCTCTTCAACCTCCTGTGCATTCTGGGTTATGTTTGATAGTCTATATATACCATAAATTAGGGCTCCTTGATTTGCCCTTATTTTATCTTTGATGAATTTTATAGTTTTGGGTTCTACATTTAAGTCTTTGATCCAACTATGTTTTTGTGTATGGGGTGAGGTATGGGTCTTGTTTCATTTTACTGCAAGTGGATATCCAATTTTGCCAGCACCATTTGTTAAAGAGGCTATCTCTTCCCCATTTAATTGGTTTTGGACCTTTGTCAAAGATCAACTGTCCATAAATGGATAGGTCTATTTCTGGGTTTTTGATTCTGTTCCATTGGTCTGTCTATCATTGTACCAATACCATGCTGTTTTGACCACTGTGGCTGTATAGTAGGTTTTAAATCTGAGAGTGTGAGACCTCCCACTTTGTTCTTCTTCAGAAGTGCTCTGCTTATTATTTGAGGACTCTTTCCTTTCCATATGAAGTTACTAATTGGTTTTTCCATGTCTTTAAAAAATTTTGTTGGTATCTGGGTCAAGATTGCATTGAATGTGTAGATTCCTTTAGGTAGTATTGACATTTTCACAGTATTCAGTCTACCTATCCATGAACAAGGCAGGTTCTTCCACTTATGTAGATCCCTTGTTGTCTCCTGTAGTAGTGTTTTATAGTTTTCTTTGTATAGGTCTTTTGTGTCTCTGGTAAGATTTATTCCTAGATATTTTATCTTTTTAGTAGCTATTGTAAAAGGTGTTGTTCCCTTATTTCCTTTTCAGAAGTCTCTTTGTTGGTGTAGAGGAATCCAAATGATTTTTGTATGTTGACCTTGTATCCTGTCACTTTGCTGAACCTCTCTATTAGTTCCAGTTGTTTTTTTTGCTGAGTCTCTTGGGTTTTCTATGTGTAGGATCATATCATCCCCAAACAGAGATAGTTTTACTTCATCTTTGCCAATTTGGTGTCTTTTATTTCTCTTTCTTGCTTTATTGCCCTGGCTAGGACTTCTAACACAATGTTAAATAGGAGCGGTGATAGAGGGCATCCCTGTCTGGTTCCCTTCATGAGGGGAGTGCTTTGAGTCTTTGTCCATTAATAATAATATTGGCCATTGGCTTTGCATATATGCCTTGTATTATGTTGAGGAATTTCCCTTCTATCCCTGTTTTGCTGAGAGTTCTGAACAGGAAAAGGTGTATTTTATCAAATGCCTTTTCTGCATCGATTGATATAATCATATGGTTCTTTTGTTTTGTTTATATACTGGATTACATTGATTGCTTTTCTGATGTTGAACCATCCTTGCACACCAGGTATGAATCCCACTTGGTCAGGTTGTATTATTTTTTTGATATGTTGTTGGATTCTGTTGGCTAGGATTTTGTTGAAGATTTTTGCCTCTATGTTCCTGAGGGATATTGGTCTGTAGTTTTCCTTTTTAGTGGTGTCTTTCCCTGGTTTTGGTATTAGTGTTATGCTTGCTTCATAAAATGAGTTTGGGAGCATTCCATCTTTTTGTATGTTCTGGAATAGCTTGAGTAGTATAGGTAACAACTCTTCCCTGAATATTTGGTAAAATTCTTCAATGAAGCCATCAGGGCCAGGACTTTTCCTTGTGGGAAGTTTTTCTTTTACGAGCTGTTTGATTTCTTACTTTGTTATGGGTCTGTTTTTGTATGAGTTATTATAGTCTATTAATCTTGTTATTTTGTCCTTGAATGGTTTTCCTGAGTTATTCCAGGGTTCTGTCTGTGTTCTACTTGATTCTGTTTGGAGTTCCCTTGAACTCTTATAGAGTTCTATAAACATACCTTCTAAATTCCTTCTCAGATAATTCTATTGCCTCTTCCTCCATGTTTAATGAGATTTTGTTTGGATTTTATTTCTATTGTCTTATCCTGTTTTTTGTTTGTTTGTTTGATTTGAGGTTGCCTGTTCTTTCCTAGACATTCTGAAGTTGTCTTTGTTAGTTATGTATTGATTTGTTTTGTCTTGATTTTATGATTAAATATTTTTGCAATGGTGGAGCTTGTGTACTTTATTTTTTGGTTATTAATTCAGGTGTGCTGGGTTTATCTGCAGTTTTCTTTGTGATGATGGTATCACTGTGTAGAATGTGGAGCAGGTCTCTGTTCATAATGAAGGGGGTTTGGAACTTGAGCTGGCGGGTGTTGTGGTGGCTTAATGTGATTTTTCTTCTTCTTCTTCTTCTTCTTTTCTTTTTTTCTTAATTGTGATTTGGGTGAAGGTTTACAGAACAAATTCACTTTCCATACAGCGGTTCATTAATGTGATTTTTGATAAAAGCAGGTGCTGAAGGTAGATCCGTGGATGGCCACAGGTCCTCTGGTACATTCTCTCCACTGCCCCAGGAAGCCTTCCCATACCCTATCTTGCAAACTGGTCAGTGCTCTGCACGGCAGGTTCCCCTATTTTTTATTCTTTCTGGCTGGTTACACTGCCTCTCCCTCTTTTCTACTCCTACTCCCCTGAGTTTGGTGTTCTCTGACTTAATGAGATACCCAGAGTGCTAGAATCCCCACTTTAAACTGCTGTGCCTAGTTTTTCAGGCACTAAGATGCTAGAGGGAACTAATATGTGGGCAACAGGTAAGATGCCATTCTTTCAAAATCCCCTATTTTTTCTTTGATGATCTTTATGGTTTTAGGTTTTATGTTCAAGTCTTTGATCCAACTTCAGTTTGTTTTTGAATATGGTATGACATAAGTATCCTGTTTCATTTTTCTGCAAATGAATATCCAGTTTTGCCAGCACCATTTGTTAAAGAGGTTAATTCTCCCTCAATTAATGAATTTCAGCCCTTTGTCAAAGATCAACTGTCTTAGATAGAAGGATTTGCTTCTGGGTTCTCAATTCTTTCCAATCTTCTATGTATCTGTCATTGTACCAGTAACAGGCCGTTTTAACTACCATGGCAGTATAGTAGATTTTGAGATCTGGGAGAGTGAGACCTCCTACTTAATTCTTTTTCTTTGGTAGTGCTTTACTGTGGTCCCTTTCCTTTCCATTTAAAGTTAGTGATTAGTTTTTTTCAGCTCGTTGAAGAGTGATAATAGAATCTGGATCTGGATTGCATTATATCTGGAGATCACTTTGGGTAGTATTGACATTTTCATGGTGTTAAAGGAACATGGGCATAGTGTACTATTCCATTTGTGTGGATCTCTTTTGGTGTTTTCTAGCAGTGTTTTTTAGTTTTCTTTCTATACATCTTTTGTGTCTCTGGTTAGATCTGTTCCTAAGTCCTTCATCTCTTGGGTGGTTATTGTAAATGGTATTGCTTCCCTGATTTCCTTTTCAGACTTTTGTTCATTTGTGTAAAGGAATTCGACTGATTTTTGTATGTCCTGGCCCTTTGCTGAAACTATCAATTAGTTCCAGTAATTTTCTTAACAAGTCTTTGATTTTTTCTGTGTATGAGATCATATCATCTGCAAATAGTGCTAGTTTCACTTTTGCTCTTTGCCAATTTGAATGACTTTTATTTCCCTTTTTTGTCTTATTGCTCTGACAAGCACTTCCAATACACTATTGAATAGGAGAGGGGATAAACAGCATCCTTGTCTGTACCTGTTCATAAGGAGAATACATTCACTCTCTCCCCATTGAGAATAATGTTGGTCATTTGTGTTGTATCTATTCTCTTAATTATGTTGAAGAATTTTCCTTCTGTTCCTATTTTGTTCACATTTTTATTATCAGGAATGTTCACTTTTGTCCAATGCCTTTTCTGAGTCAATTGATATGCTCATGTGGTTCTTTACTCTGTTTTATTTATGTTTTTTTTTTTTTTTTATTGTGATTTGGGTGAAGATTTAGAGAGCAAATTCACTTTCCATACAGCAGTTCACATATACTTTGTCTCATGTCATTGACCACAGTTTACCACAATGCAACAGCTCCCCTCCCACTCCTCCCCCATAGTTACATCATCCCAGTGACCATCCCTCCATACACTCCTGCCCCCTGAGCTGTCTCCCTGTGCATAAGAAGCCCTTCTTTCTCCCATGATTGTTCTCTCCAAGGAGTGTATCTACTTGAGGTAAGTGTTCAACTCATAAGCCTGTATTTTGTTGGGCTGGAAACCACAGGTGTGGGTTCAATTCCAGACCTGAAGGGCAGCTAGGGGCCATAGTCTCAGTGGTTCCACCAGGCTCTATCGGACCAGCAAACCTGGTCCTCACCTTTTTTTTTTTTCTCCAAATGATTTTGAGTTTTGTTCCACATTGTTCTCCCACTCTATCAAGGATCTCCTACATAGATCCCCTTCCAAGTCGATGACAGTGGTAGCTGAGAATTTTTGCATCTGTGTTCATAAGGGATATTGATCTATAATTTTCTTTTTTAGTTGTGTCTTTGCCTGCCTTTGATATCAAGGTTATGCTTGCTTCATAAGATGAACTCAGAAGTATTCCCTCTTTTCTATATTGTAGAATCATTTGAGTAGAATTAGTGTTAGCTCTTCTCTAAATATTTGGTAGAACTTGCCAGTAAAGCCATCTGGTCAGGACTTTTTTGTGTGAAGTTCTTTTTTTTTTTCCTTTTTTCCAATGACCTATTCAATTTCTTATTTTGTTATGGGTTTATTCAAATTTTCTACCTCATTCTGTTTTAAGTTATGTAGGAATTGTATTTCTAGGAATTAATCCATTTCCTCTAGGTTTTCAGATTTGTTGAGAATCTTATTATTTTTCCAAATGGAGTTGTACTAACTGTCCTTAGTGAGAAATTCAGTGTGATTTGTTAAATAAATTCATCCTTAGACAAAAAGGAAAATTATCAATGCGAACATTCTACTAATGTGATGATTGGTAGATAACAAGGGATCTATATAAGTGTCCTTGGTGCTTCATTTGGAACTAATTCTTTACATGTATCTTTTATTTTCTTCACTCTTCTTTGCTCCAGAGAAGGAGAGACCAGTAGTTGCATCTTAGATGGAGCTCACAAGCTTTTAAGACCCTAGTTACTACTCACCAAAATACGATGTAGAAACATTGTCTTTTGGACTACATTATGCCCATTGACTTTGGTTTCCCCTGAGACTGTGGACCTGAGAGATAGTCATTGTATTTTGCTGTATTATATAGATATGTGTGTACTGAGATTGTATTAATTGAATTTTATTCTAAACTGTAATTTGAATTACTATATGTTGTTTGTTGTTTTATGTTGAGTCCATTTCAACTCATAGTGACACCATAATGTGACAGTGTATATCTGTCTCATAGGGTTTTCTAGACTGTAATCTTTATGCTTGTCATTTCTCAAGCTGAAAGAACTGAAGAAAAAATTGAAGCCTAGAATTGCAATATTACATGATTCTATGGGTAAAACATTGGATGATGCAGGAAGCATCAAAAGAAAATGGAAGGAATACACAGAGTCACTCTATCAAAAAGAATTGGGCAATGTACATCTATTACAGGAGGTAGCATATGATCAAGAACCAATGATACTGAAGGAAGAAATCTAAGCTGCACTGAAGAAATTGGTGAAAAACAAGGTTCCAGGAATTGATGGAATACCCATTGAGAGGTTTCAATAAACAGATGTGGTGCTGGAGGTGCTTACTTATTTATGCCAAGAAATTTGGAAGACAGATACCTGGCCAACTGAGTAGAAGAGATCAATATTTGTGCCCATTCCAAAGAAAGGTGATCCAATAGAATGTAGAAATTATTGACAAATATTATTAATATCACATGCAAGTACAATTTTGCTAAAAATAATTCAAAAACAGTTGTAACAATATATTGACAGGGTACTTCCAGAAGTGTAAGAAAGATTCAGAAGAGGGCTTGGAATAAGGAATGTCATTGCTAATGTCAGTTGGATCTTGGCTGAAATCAAAGAATACTAGAAAGATGTCTACTTGTGTTTTATTGACTATGGAAAGGCATTGGACTTTGTGGATCATAGCAATTACGGATAATATTGTAAAGAATGAGAATTCCAGAACACTTAATTATTCTCATGAGAAACCTGTAAAACAAAGAGGCTGTCCTTTGGACAGAACAAAGAGATACTGCATTAAACTCAGGAAGGATGTACATCAGGGTTGTATCCTTTCACTGTACTTACTCAACCTGTATGCTGAGGAGATAATCTGAGAAGCTGGACTATATGAGGAAGAGCATGCTGTCAGGATTGGAGGAAGAACCATTAACAACCTGCGATATGCAGATAACACAACCTTGCTTGCTGAAAGTGAAGATGACTTGAAGCACTTACTGATAAAGATCAAAGACTACAGTCTTTGGTATGGATTACAATTTGACATAAAACAAAAGTCTTTACAACTGGACAAATAAACAACATCATGACAAATGGAGACGACTTTGAAGTTGTTAGTGATTTCATTTATTAGGATCCACAATCAACACCCATAGAAGCAGCAGTCAGGAAATCAGATGTATTACACTGGGCAGATATGCTGCAGAAGACCTTTACAGTGTTTAAGAGCAAAGATGTCACTTTGAAGACTAAGGTGCGCCTAACCCAAACATAGTATTTTCAGTAGACTCATGCATGTGAAAGCTGGACAATGAATAAGGAAGACTGAAGAAGAGTTGGTGCCTTTGAATTGTGGTTTTGGTGAAGAATACTGAAAACACCACAAACTGCCAGAAGAAGGAACAAATCTGTCCTGAAAGTAGTGCAGCCAGGATGCTTCTTGGAAGGATGAATGGCCAGACTTCATCTTACCCGTTTTGAATGGACCATTCCCTGGAGAAGGAATACTTGATGCTTGATAAAGTTCTTGGTACTTGATAAAGCAGATGGTCAGTGAAGAAGGGGAAGACCCTCAATGAGATGGACTGAAACAGTGGGTTGAAGGATAGCAAGGATTGTGACGATGGTGCAGGGTTGGGTGGCGTTTCTTTCTGCTGTGCATAGGGTCACTATGAGTTGTAGCTAACTCAATGGCACTTAACAACAACAACAACAACAACAACAACAACAACAATCATTATGGGAGCAGATTTCCACGTCTTCCTCCTGTGGACTAAGTGGGTGAGTTTGAACTGTCAGCCTTTTGGTTATCAACCAAGTGCTTAACCAGTGTGTCACCAAATCAAAACCAAGCCAAACTCACTGCCATCAAGTTGATTCTGACCCCATTGGGTTTCCGAGGTGGTAAATCTTTATAGAAGTAGATTGCCCAGTCTTTCCTCTTGGAGTGGTTAATGGGTTTGAATCACCAGCCTTCTGGTTAGCAGTCAAATGCCTTAGGCACTGCACCACCAGAGGTTCTTAGTGTGCCATGAGGGCTCCTTAAATGGCTGTATGGTATTTATTTATTTACGTAAGCTTTTTTGATGTTTGAGTTTTCTTTTCCTTCTGCTGCAATAAACAATGTTAAAGTGAATATATTTTTGCATAAAACTTTTGCGTAATTCTGATTGTTTCTTTAGTGCAATTCTTAGGAGTGGAATTACTAGTAAAAGAGAAAGGACGTTAGCACTTGATTATATATTACTAAGTTGTTTTCTAGAAAAGTTGTACCAATTTATATTTACACCAGCCACAAATATGACTTTCTGACAAAAGATGGGATAGTTTTTTGAATGTACAGTTTGGCTATTTGTTAAGTCAGTTGATTACTGTACATATTTTTGCTAGTTCTTGTCTAATTGATTCAGTCTGGCACTAGTAATTTATGAAAAGACCAACTGAATAACATTCTAAATGACCTGTGTGATCTCACATGGGATTTTCAAAAACATAGCTTTAAACATAATGTTTAAAGTAATATTTGGCATACATCGTTATGGGTATGCCAGTTTTGACATAGTCATAGCTTGATTTTTATATCCAATATGAGGCCTTTTCAGGGCTTATGTCTATAGCAATTTTTAGAAGCAAATGAGGTTCTTCCAATGTGCAATTAAAGTATTTGCATTATTGATAATATATATTATAGAGAAATTAAGGGTAAAAATTAGCTCATTTTGTTTTGTAGTAAAATCAGAATCAGGAAACATATCCTAACATGATAATATCTAATGAGGGAAATATTCCATTCATATGTCTGTTTTTCTGTTACTTTCCTAAAATGAGTATATACGTAATTTATGAGTACCAGCAGACACAAGCATGTTATGAGGAATGCCTTTACTTATAGAAAAGATAAACACAATATGAGTTTATAATTTTAATAAATTCTCTTTTAAGATTGTTTAGATATTTCAACAAAGATTAATAATACCTATGTTTGTTACTTCCGGGTGTTATTTAGATATTTTTCTCTTATTTAGCTGCATTTAGTATAGCTTTTAACAAAAGAAAATGAGAACCAGGTCTTATGTGATAAATCTTTTATGGGGTATCAAGAAATAGAATTTTATTTTGTTCTTTCCAAACCTCTATCTAGGCACATGGGCAACTAATTTTATTTTTATTGTAGTATGTAGATAACAAAGTCATTTGCTCCCAATGTAATGCAAAGAGCATATGAAAGGAAAAGAGAAAACATAAATTTTGTTTTGCTGTTTTCATTTGGGATTTTTGTATTTTCTTTGTACATTGGGCACCATTTCATTTTTATTGCACTATACTGATAGCAATGTCATATTTCATTAAGTTTACAACAAGTTAGTAAAAAGAAAAGCAGAATATTTTGTTGCTGTTACCATTGTTCAAGACTTTTGTCCTATAAATACTTACCTTTTATAGACGGTTATCAGTTATTTCAGAATGGGAAAGCATTAGGGAGATGTATTATGTTTTAAGCCAGATTAAGTTGCTAATCAAAATGTTTAAAATAATATTTTGTTGTGTTTAACAGGTGAAAGTTTACAGTTTACATAGAAAATGAGGTTTCCATTTAACAATTTCTACACAAATAATTCAAGGATGTTAGTTACATTTTCACAATGTATCTACCAGAATTCTACGAGAATATTGGGTTTGCTGATCATAATAGCTGTTTGAGATGAGGAAACTGAAATAGTAGTCCATAAAACAGATAAGAGTTTGATGGGAGGTAGACAGGACTTAGAGAGAAGTCAACTGGATGGAGCACTTGCCAGATAAAGACAAACCTCAGAATAATTTTGGAGTGGATGGTTCAAAATGAAAAGCATGAGAGCTCTAGGGAGGAGGTACTAAAAGGAGGAGAGAGTGCCTTGGAAAAGTAAATGGGGATGGCATACTTTGACTTTACAAGCCTTCTCTGGGCTGAGCTTGGTTGTGCCAACTATCTGCTGCAAATTCAGCTTAGGCATGGACTTTGGAAGGAACATAAATATAATAGTGTAAAAGGATGCATTATTTACCCTATCATATTCCTGAGAGATTTATCCATAGAGAGAAGGGCATGCTATTGTGAAAACTGGAAAGGGGAATAGGGAAAACCCTTGAGCTATGTGAACTGAATGATCCAAGCAAGGATCTCCAGTTGATAATCTACTTTGGAATTTTGATTTTTAATTTGTAGAATTAATTTCTACCATTTTTCTCTTAAGCTTGAATTGGTTGTAACTAAAATTAATTTAAGCCTAGTTGGTGTAGTGCCTAAGGCATGTGACTGCTAACCAGAAGGCTGGTGGTTCAAACCCACCAGCCATTCCTCGGAAGGAAGGTTGGGCAATCTACTTCCGTAGTGATACTGCCTCGGAAACCCAATGAAGGGTTGCTATGAGTTGGATCCAACTCCATGGCAGTGAGTTTGGCTTGGTTTTTAGTTACCAAAGTAACTGAATAAACCATTTGAAACTAGATAGCTTGTCTCTTATTTAGTATAATTATTAGCTCCAGGCCACCACTCGTCTGTCAGTTTGTCATACTGTGGTAGCCTGAGTGGTGTTTCAAATACCAGCAGAGTCACCCATGGTAGGCTGGTTTCAGTGCAGCTTCTAGGTGAAGAGACGCTGGGAGGAAGGACAGAGTCATCCACTTCTGAAAAAACTGACCACTGAAAACCTTATGAATAACTGTGAACCATTGTCTGCTATAGTGCTGGAAGATGAGCCCCTCAGGTTGGAAAGCACTCAGAATAAACTGGGGAAGACCTGCCTCCCCAAAGTAGAGTCTAGCTTAATGATATAGATGGAGAAAAACCTTTGGGACTTTTATTTGCCGATGGGACAGAACTCAAAATGAGAAGAAACAGCTGCAAAAATCCATTAATAATTGGAATGTGGAATGTATGAAGTATGAATTTAGGAAAATTGGAAGTAGTAAAAATGAAATAGAATAAATAAAGATTAATATGCTAGGCATTAGTGAGCTGAAATGGACTGGTATTGACCATTTTGAATAAGAGAATCATATGGTATACTATATTGGGAATGACAAATTGAAGAGGAATGGCATTGTATTAGTCATTAGAAAGAATGTTACTAAACTCTTGGCAATCTAATTTACCTGTTTATAAAAAGGAGGCAATAATACCTAGTTCATAGGGTTGCTGGGAGGGTGTAATGAAGTAATGCTGGGGAAGTACTTGGCAGTTGGCCAGCAATCAGGGAATGGTAGTTATTATATGGAAAAAAAAAAAGTTTCAAGATCTATCCTGAAGTACAATGCTGACACTGATAGGATAATATCCATACACTTACAAAGGAGATAGTTATTACTAATATTATTCACCTATATCCATCAACTACTAAAGCCAAGATGAAGAAATTGAAGATTTTACCAACTTCTGCAGTCTGAAATTGACCAAGCATGCAATCAAGATGTATTGATAATTATTAGTGATTGGGATGTGAAAGTTGGAAACAAAGAAGAGACATTGGTGGTATGAAAATATGGCCTTGGTAATAGAAATGATATGAAAATCACATGATAGAACTTTGCAAGACTAGTGATTTATTCACTGCAAATACCTTTTTTTTAACAGCATGAATGGTGGCAATATATATGGAATTTGACAGACGGAATACACAGAAATCAGATCTACTATATCTGTGGAAGATGGGGCAATCTACTTCCGTAGTGATACTGCCTCAGAAACCCAAGGAGGCATGGCTATGAGTTGGGTCCGACTCGACGGCACCTAACAACAACAACAACATATCTGTGGAAAGAGGGGTTGGAGAAGTTCAATATCATCAGTCAAAACAAGGCCAGGAACTGACAATGGAACAGACCATCAATTGCTCATACGCAAGTTCAAGTTGCAGCCGAAGAAAATTAAAAAAGTCCAGGAGGGCCAAAGTATGACCTTGATTATATCCCACCTGAATTTAAAGACCACATCGATAATAGATTTGATGCATTGAACATCAGTGACTGAAGACCAGAGAGATTGTGGGATGATATTAAGGATATCATACATGAAGAAAGCAAAAGTTTATTAAAAAGACAAGAATAGAAGAAAAGACCAAAATGGATGTCAGAAGAGACTCTGAAACTTGCTCTTGAACATAGAGTAGCTAAAGCAAATGGAAGAACTGACAAAATAAAAGAGCTGAATGGAAGATTTCAAAAGATGGCTCAAAAATATAAAGTAAAATATTATAATGCAATGTGCAAAGACCTGGAGGTAGAAAACCAAAAGGGGAGAAAGAGCACACTCAACATTTATCAAGCTGAAAGAACTGTAGGAAAAATTCAAGCCTTGAGTTGCAATATTGAAAAGTCCTATGGGCAATACACTTAACGATGCAGGAAGCAGCAAAAGCAGTTGGAAGAAATATACAGTCATTGTATCAAAAATAAATGGTCAATGTCCACCTATTTCAGGAGGTAGCATAAGATCAAGAACCAAAGGTATTGAAGGAAGAAATCCAAGCTACACAGAAGGAATTGAATTGGTGAAAAACAAGGCTCCAGGAATTGATGATGGAATACCCATTGCTGATGTCAGATGGATCTTAGCTGAAAGCAGAGTATACCAGAAAGATGTCTACCTGTGTTTTATTGACTATGCAAAGGCATTTTACATAACAAATTATGATAACGTAATGAAGAATGGGAATTCCAGAATGCTTAATTGTTCTTTTGTGGAAATTGCACATAGACCAAGAGGCTGTCATTTGAACAAAGAGGATACTGCATGGTTTAAAATCAGGAAGAGTGTATATCAGGGTTGTATCCTTCCCGATACTTATTCAATTTGTATGCTGAGCAAATAATCCAAGAAGCTGGACTATGTGAAAAAGAATTGGAAGAAAAATCACTAACAATATGCAAATGACACAATCTTGCTTGATGAAAGTGAAGATGAATTGAAGCACTTACTGATGAAGATCAAAAACTATAGTCTTCAGCATGGATTACACCTCAACATAAAGAGAATAAAAGTCCTCACAACTAGACCAATAAACAAAGTCATGATAAACAGAGAAAAGATTGATATTGTCAGGGATTTCTTTTACTTGGATCCACAGTCAACATCCATGAAAGCAGTAGTCAGAAAATAAGATGTCATATTGTTGTTGTGTTGTTGTTATGTGCCGTCGAGTCAAACCTGACTCATAGCAACCCCTCCTTGGGTTTCCAAGGCAGTATCACTACAGAAGTAGGATTGCCCAACCTTCCTTCCGAGGAGTGGCTGGTGGTTTGAACCGCCAGCCGTCTGGTTAGCAGGCAAGTGTCTTAGCCACTATGCTACCAGAGCTCCTAGATGTCATATTAGAGTGGGTAAATCTACTTTAAAGAGGTGCAAAAGACCTCTTTAAAGTGTTAAAAAACAAAGATGTCACTTTGAAGATGAAGGTGTGCCTGACCCAAACCATGGTATTTTCCATCACCTTATATGTGTGTGAAAGCTGGACAATGAATAAGGAAGACCAAAGAGTTGATATCTTTCATTTGTGGTGTTGGGGAGCTCTGGTAGCATAGTGACTAAGGCACTTGACTGCTAATCAGAAGGCTGGTGGTTCAAACCCCCCAGCCACTTCTCGGAAGGAAGATGGGGCAATCTACTTCCATAGTGATACTGCCTCGGAAACCCAAGGAGGGGTCGCTACGAGTCGGGTCTGACTTGGTGGCACATAACAACAACAACAACAACCAGAAGAACAAACAAGTCTGTCTGTCTTGGAAGAAGTGCAGCCTGAATGCGCCTTACAAGCGAGAACCACCAGACTTCGTCTCACCTACTTGGTTGTGTTATCAGAAGGGACCGTTTTCTGGAGGAGTATATCCTGTTTGCTAAAGTAGAGGATCAGCACAAAAAGGGAGAGATCTTCAACAAGAGGGATTGACACAGTGGCTGCAATGAGGGGTTCAAGCATAGGAAGGATTGTGAAGATGATGCAGAACCGGGCAGTGTTTTGTTCTGTTGTGCAGAGAGTCACTATGAGTTGCAGCCAACTCAATGGCACCTAACAACAATGACAATGATGGCAACGATGCCGACAGCTCTAGGTAGGTCATCATTTATAAATCTTAACGTTTTGTCATTTATATCTACTGATATTTCAGAAAATAAACCAATTTCTCCTTACTTTAAGTTTTTCTTCACCTATATTAATCGGCAAAATTTTGAACTTCACAATGGATTTCTCCTAAATTTTTGATCCACAGTTTAGTTTCCCAAACTCAATTTTGAATTACAGGGACTATGTTCTACCTGTAACCTCTCATGGAGGGATTTCACAGTGAATAATAATTTGACTTCCAGGGGTGCAGTATTTGGGAAGGTACTTGACTGAAATTAATAGCCATTATTATGTTGGCTGCTGCTAATGTGTTGGCTCTTCAAAAGCCAAGTTGAACACCTAGTCAGTATTATTTTATGATGGGTGGGGATATACATGCACCTACATACACACATACGAAAACAGACATAATCATTTATAATTCTGATGGGACTGCTTGCTAGTTTTTATTTATTTTTGACCTGAATAAGCACTAGGATCAACTCAATTAAAAAGTTAATATCGAGCTTAGGATTTCAGCAAACATACTTCAATGGCTATCTTATGATTTTTAAAAATGGAATGTAAGGATAGAACTCAAAGATGTTGATTTTGTTTTAGAGATACATTGTGGACATAGAAGAGAAGAAAATTAAATAGATGGAGTCCCAAAGCATTCAGACTTCTGATTATAATTCAGAATTCTGATTATAGAAGGTGAAAGGG
>NW_006921680.1:7796267-7799182 GCF_000298275.1 Orycteropus afer afer
ATATATATGTATGTATATATGTATGTATATAGTTAGTTAGTTTTCTGCCTTCACAAAGAACTCTTGCTACTGATGATGGTGATGGTGTTGGTGTTCTCTTGGCCATATAAATAAATATCAGATACACTTTTAATGAACAGTTTCTCAGTAGAGAATTTTTATTCTACTGAGGCTACTGATTTATAGGGAAACAATTCCTTTGAGGGAGATATACAAGTGAAAAAACGATTTATGGCAGAGAAACCAAAAAGAGGAGGAGGAAAAGAAAGGGCAAAATTGGGTAGATATTGGTGGAGAAAACATGAGAAGGAAGAGTGAGGGAAAGAAGGATTTTTCTATATTCTGCTGCTTAGGCAATTACCATCTAAATACTGGCCTTCTTCCTTTTGCTTCCATCTCTCCTGCCATCTTCCTGTTAGTAAAAATCCTACCCTAATTCTGGTGCTAATTTAGTTCTTCCAGACTTTTAGCTTATTCATCTACATGTACTCTAGGTTCACTTGGCCACTATAACTGTCATTGATCTTTTTACTCCTTACTCCTCTATTACTAGCATTTGCTGAAAGGTTCCATTGAATAATAAAATACTCTCACCTAGTTAATTCAATAAATATTTATTGAGTGCCATTTATAGCAGACAGTGTGCTAAGCTCTGGAGATATAATGATGAATGGGATGAAGGTCCCTATTCTTGTGGAGCTTACAACAGATAATAAGTATATATTTGATTTGCAGTGAAGGAAATATTTGTTTTGCTATGAAGAAAAATAAAGAAGAGTAAGGGAACAGTGAGGAGTATACTATTTTAATTAATTAATTAATTAACTTTGATAGCAGTGAACCAAGACACTCACCAACATAACATAACAACATAACATAATAACATAACAACTACATTTATAGCTTAGGGACATTGGTGATATTTTCATGTTGTGTCACCATTATTGCTATCCTTTTACAAAATATTTCACCACCATTAGCATGAACTCAATGCCTGGCAAACAAAAACTTTTCCTTTCCCCCTTCATTCCCCTCGTATCCACTAGTAATATGTGTGTGTGTGTATATATATATATATATGTGTATGTGTGTGTGTGTATACATATATACATACACACACACAGAACAATGTATACACACACACACACACACACATATATATATATATATATACACACACATATACCATGGAATATAAATAGGAGTTGTCAAAGATTTCATATACTTGGTTCCATAAGCAACACCTATGGAAGCAGCAGTCAAGAAATCAGACCATGTATTGTACTGAACAAATCTGCGGCAAAAGACCTCTTTAAAGTGCTGAAGAGCAAAGATGTCTCTGAAGACTAAGGTGTCTTCTGTGGTTGTTGTTGTCTTAAAGATTATTTTATCAGAAATTTATACTGTCATTCCTTCTCTTTTTTGCTTGCCGTTTGCTTGATACACCTTTTTTCAACCTTTGATTTTTAGTCCATTTTTGTCTTTGTGTCTGAGGTGAGTCTCTTGTAGACAGCATATTGATGGGTCATGTTTTCTTATCCAATCTACAACTCTCCATCTGAGTGGTGGATTTAATCCATTTACATTCATTGTGATCATTAACAAGCATGAATTTATTATTGTCATTTTGTTATGCATTTTTTAGTGGTTTTGCTGATTTTTTTGTTCCATATAATTTTTTTGTGCTGAGCTCATTTTTTTTAAAATGAATTTTGTTATTTCCTTCTTTGCAATTGTTTTAGTATTGGCTAAGTGTTTGTGCCTGTCTTCTTTTTAATTTTATGTGAAAGTTTATTATTTTTCTTTGAGGTTACCCTGTGATTTTTGATTTTCTTCCAAAGTTTAGAATAGTCTGTTCTGTTTTGTAAACTCTTATTGACTCTGTCTGAAGGACTCTCTTTAGCATCTCTTGTAAGGTTGGTCTGATTTCAACAAACTCCCTTAATTTCCATTTATCTGGAAATGTCTTAATTTCACCATCATATTTGAGGGACAATTTCTCTGGGTATATAATTCTTGGTTGACATATTTTTTCTTTCAGAGTTTTTTATATATCATCTAAATGCCTTTTTACCTGTATGGTTTCTGCTGAGAAATCAAAAGTCAGTCTTATTGGCTGCCCTTTGTAGGTAACTTTTCATTTTTTTTGGTACTGCTTTCAGGATTCTTTCTTTGCCTTTGGTTTTAATGAATTTTATTATGATATGTCTCAGTGATTTTCTTTTAGGGTCTATCCTGTTTGACGTTCACTGAACTTCTTGAATGGATATCGTCTTGTCTTTCTTTATAGTAGTGAAATTCTTTTCCAACAAATCTTTGACAATTTTCTCTGTGGTTTTATTTGTCTCTTCCTGTTCTGGATTTCTAGTTACACATCGGTCATTCCTATGATGATGTTCCACATAAACCTTAGGCTTTCTTCATTTTGTTTTGATTTTTCACTGATTGATCCCTTAACAAAGTAGTGTTGAGGTATTTGTCTCCAATCCCATTTTCTACTGATTCAATTCTACTCCTTTGGCCATTCAGTGTGTTACCTATTTCTGAAAACTTAGTATTAATCTATTGAATTTCTATTTGTTGTTTTATATCATTTCTAATTTTTCATTTTTTTGTCATTTTGTTCTTTTTCTTTTCTTTCACTTATATGATATTCTTCTTTCTTTCTTTTTATTTTTTTATTGTGATTTGGGTGAAAATTTACAGAGAAAATTCACTTTCCATACAGCAGTTAACATACACTTTGTCTCATGACACTGACTACAATATACCCCAATGCAACAATTCCCCTCTCAGTTCCTCCCGATAGTTAACTTTCCCGTGTCCATCCCTCCATGCACTCCTGCCCCCTGAGCTGTCTCCCTGTGCATAAACAGCCCTTCTTTCTCCCATGATTGTTCTCTCCAAGGAGTGTA
>NW_006921680.1:7800159-7808528 GCF_000298275.1 Orycteropus afer afer
TATAAATCTGCCTCTGATCACTGCTTTTGCTGTGTCCCAAAGATTTTGGTATGTTGTGTTTTCATTCTCATTTGATTGAAGAAATTTTTGAATTTCAATTTTTATTTCTTCTCTTACTCGGTCTTTCTCAAGTAGGGTGTTATTCAGTTTCCATGTGTTTACATTTTTCCTGTTGATCTTCCTATTGTTGATTTCTAATTTGGTAGCATTATGATCTGAGAAGATGCTTTGCAGTATTTCAATGTTTTTAAATTTTTTAAGGTTTGTTTTATGGTCTAACATATGGTCTATCATGGAAAATGTTCCATGTGCATTGGAAAAGAATGTATTTTGTGCTGTTGTCAGGTGAAGTGCTATGTAGATGTCTATAAGGTCAAGTTGGTGGATTTTATTGTTTAGCTCTTCTGAATCTTTGTTGAGTTTCTTTCCAGTTGTTCTGTCTTTCATTGAAAGTGGTGTATTGAAGTCTCCTACTATGACTGTGGAGTCATCTATTTGCCTTTTCAACTCTTTTATAGTTTGATTTATGTATTTTGGGATTCTTTCTTTGAGTCCATAGATATTTATTATGGTTATATCTTCATGACCAATTGATCCTTTAATCATTATATAATGTCCTTCCTTGTCTTGTTTGGTGGTTTTTCTCTTAAAGTCAGTTTGAGCAGAAATTAATATTGCCACTCCTGCTCTTTTACAGTTGCCATTTGCTTGATATATCTTTTTCCAACCTTTGATTTTTCATCTATTTTTGTCTTTGTGTCTAAGGTGTGTCTCTTGTAGACAACATATTGATGGGTTATGTTTTCTTATCCAATCTGCAACTCTTCTCTTGAGTAGTGCATTTAATCCATTAACATTCAGTGTAATTATTGACAGGTATGAATTGGTTGCTGTCATTTTGTTATGTGTTTTTTCATGGTCCCTGGTCTCTTTGTTCCATATTATTTTCTGTGATGAGCTCATTATGTTTATGATTCATGTTATCATTTCCTTTGTTGCTGTTGTTTTAGTGTTTACTGAATGTTAGTCATTGTCCTTTTTTTATTGTGATGTGAAGGTTTATCATTTTTCTTTGAGCTTACCCTGTGAGTCATAATTTTCTCCCCAAGATTAGAATAGTTCATTCTATCTTGCAACTCTCTTAACTTCCTCACCATTTAGAAGTTCCATAACTACACAGTATTTTCCCTCTTTATGGTTTGTAGTTGTCCTTACTTGCCAATTGATATCTCTGGTTCCCTGTTTAAAACGTTGTAAACTTATTTTACTTTAGATATGTCCATAGCTGTGATTTCTGGGTTATGTAATTTCGTGTATTAATTGTCGGTTGTTTGCTATTTTTGGTTCTGTTCAAAGGACTTCCTTAGTATCTTTTGTAAGCTTGGTCTGGTTTTAACAAATTCCCTTAGTTTCCGCTTATCTGGAAATCTCCTAATTTAACCATCATATTTGAGGGACAATTTTGCTGGGTATATATTCTTGGTTGAAAAATTTTCTCTTTTGGTGTTTTATATATACCACCCCCTTTCCTTCTTACTTGCATGTTTCTTTTTGCTGAGAAATCAGAGCTGATTCTTATTGGTTGTCTTTTGTAACTTTTTGTTTTTCCCATGCTGCTTTCAGTATTCTTTGTCTTCAGTTTTGATGAGTTTGATGATGATATGTCTTGGTGATTTTCTTTTGGGGTCTATCCTGTTTGGGGTTCATTGGACTTCCTGAGTGAATATATTCTCATCTTTCATCATTTCAGGGAAGTTCTCCTACAACAAATCTTGGCAGGGATGACAACACCTCTGTTCATCAAGAGGGTGTGGGATAAAAAAGTAATAAAGAGAATAGTGCACCATTCCAGTCATCAGCCTCTGGTGTGGTTGCCCGTGCTCTCTCAGCAAGTGGAGCGTATTCTTAGGTTGCTGCTCAGATTGGACTGCCACTTGCCAATATGCAATATGGCTGTGCCACTTGCAAATATTTAAAATGGTTGCACCCTCTGGACACCTTGCAGTCCATTACTCTGTTCATGTCCTTATTCACTGTTTTCCTTTTTGTTTGTCAGTCACCAGTGCAGTTGCCCATGTGGTCCTTGACAAGCAGAGCCAATTCTTAGGTTGCTGCCTGGATCAGAATGTTACTTGTGAATATTCAAGTTGTCCATGCCATCAGGACAGCAACAGTTCACAGCCCTGTTTGTCTCCTTATTCACTGTTTTCATTCAGGTTCTTCTACTAGTTGGTATTTAATCCACTTCTTTTGTTTTCCCTTCCAAGCACAGGGTTCCAGGATTTTCTTCTGTATCTATTTCAATTAGTTTCTCATTTCTTTGTTGCAGAGAGTCTGTGTAGTGTCTGCCTATTCTGTCATCTTGCCCGAAGCCAAAGTATGCTATTTTATTTTAGAAAGCATACTTTTTCTCTGTGGAGGTGATATTTATGTAGAAATCAGAAAGAAATGAGGGGACAAGCTGTGTGACTATCAAGACAGTATGTACCTCAGCAGAATGAGTCAAGTACATAGGTTTATGGTTGGCATGTTTGAGGATTTGCAAGAAGCATAGTGAATGGAGGAAGAGAATGGTAGGAAGTGAGATTGAGTTAGGCTAGGGGCTAGGTCATGTAGAATGTGATATGCCAAAGCCAAGTCCTTGGATTTTATTCAGTTAGATGTTGAGAGCAAGGAGGCAATGTGGTCTACTTCACTTTAAGAATTTTTTCTCAGATGAAAGCAAAGCTGCAGGGAATATGGAAAATTAAAAAAGTGCTATGGAGTTGGATTTATTAATATAAATACTGCAGTAGGAATGAGAAGTGGTAGTTCAGGGACAAGTAACACTGGATGACATTACTGATGGCCTATTTTATCTTTGAAGGAGTGCTACAATACCATAATGGAATAGGTGGTTATTTGTTTTCTTAGAAAGATTTCTTCAATTAGTTGTTTCAGAAGCCAGTAGAAATAAGGTCAATGGTGGCCAATTTATTAAATATTTATTATGGGCTTTTTAAATATCAGGCACTATGCTAGCCGCTTTTGCAAATTTTAGATTGTATAGGTGTTTGCCCCCATTTTACAAAGAAAGATGAACTTCAGAGATATAACTTTTCCAGGGTCTTGCTGTACAATAGCTGCCATAAGTACTTGACTAATTATTTGAAAATTCACACTAAAGTAGGCTCTTTGCCTGACTTATTTAGGTATTGCAAGAGTAGATCTGGATATTAATCATGTTTAATCAGGTAATGAAGAAGCTCTGGTGATGTAGTGGTTAAAGCATCTGGCTGCTAACCAAAAGTTTGATGGTTCGAACCCACCAGCTGCTCCATGGGAGAAAGATGAGGCAGTCTTCTTTCATAAAGATTTACAGCCTTGGAAACCTGTAGGCCATTTCTACTCTGTCCTATAGGGTTGCTGTGAGTTGAAATTGACTTGATGGCAGAGGGTTTGGGTTTGGTTTGTTTAATCAGGTAATGCACTGTTAAATTATAAGAATATATTAAAGGAGTAATTAAAAGACTTGTCTTCTCTTAAAACATATACTTTCTAATTATTTTGTGATAATTAAAGGGGAGCTCTAGTGGTGTAGTGCCTAAGGCATTTGACTGCTAACAAGACGGCTGGTGGTTCAGCCACTTCTTGGAAGGAAGACTGGGCAATCTATTTCTGTAGAGATATAGTCTCATAAACCCAAGGAGAGGTTGCTATGAGTTGAAATCAACTCGATGGCAGTGAGTTTAGTGTTTTTGATTTTATGGTCATTTTAGAAAAATTAAAAAATGTCAATTTATACACACTCATACCCCTATGTTGTAGCTACCCTTTTGTTTCCTCTCTACCACACAGAGGCTCTGAAAAATATAGTAATGAAGAAATCTGTTTAATTTTAACTCATCATTTTCCAGACTTATTTTATTACTACCCCTACCTACTTTTTGCCCATGAATACCTCATAAGACACTAGTGTTCCACAGAACACAATAAATGCAACTTAGGAAATGTTACCTAGATGATGGTGACATATATTATTAACTAAATTGTAGCTGTATCTGGGCTTATATGGTTGTAATAATTTTTTTTTTTAAAGATAGTTGAGAGTAGGAAAATATTTTGCCAGTAGTGGATGCCATTCAAACCAAATTAATAATTTTGGGTATAAGTTTTTAGAGTAAATTTTCTCTTCAAAAAGTGTTTCAAAATGTTATAAAACCAAGTGTCATAAGCCTTCTTGGACAAAATTAACTCCTGCAAAACAACTTTTGATGAGTAAAGTTTAAATGAATCAGAAACACATAAAATAAATTGCATTTGAAATATACCTGTGTATGAAATTTTAGAAGTGACTTAAAAAGAGCTTTGGTCAAGTGTGTTTTTGGTTTTGCTAAATTCAAACATTAAAAAAGTTCGGTATCTACATGATCCTCATGATGAAGTCATCTATTCTTATCTTAAAACTCCAGAAAAGAGCTAGAAAATGAACATTTTGTTTAGAAGGTACTTAAGAGATCTTGACATGCAGCAAAGCAAGTTCTGAAGTTTACCCATAGCCCTTTCTAATAGCTTATCAGAACTATCTGTGAAATTCCAAGGTAAAGCAATAATACTCCAGAGATATAGACATATTTATTCTTTAACTTCTTTTTGGTGATGAACAGAGATATGGCCAAAGACCTTTATAAAGTTATTGTTTCTACTAGGTACCTCCCACCTCAATTATTTGGTATTTGGTCTTAGTATTTCCTTGTTTATGCAAAACAGTAATCAGTGATGTCAGCAGCGTTCTGGAAATAGAATCTTTTAACTTGTGTTTACTGTGCTGGTTTTGAAAAAGTAGAGCAGAAAACACTAATTCTGTAAAACATTTACTCTTGCCTTTTGCAAAATAGTGAGGTTTATGATAGAATTTTAAAAATAAAATTTACAATAAATAATCTATTTATTGGTTTCCATAATCATGGTGCCTGCCTTATTGTTGTCTCTAAAGTGTTCAAAGATAAATAAGTATTATGTTTAAAAAACACTTTGGAAAGTGAACATTGTTGTTGTTGTTTGCCGTCGAGTCAAACCCGACTCATAGTGACCCCTCCTTGGGTTTCCGAGGCAGTATCACTACGGAAGTAGGATTGCCCAACCTTCCTTCCGAGGAGTGGCTGGTGGTTTGAACTGCCAGCTGTCTGGTTAGCAGGCAAGTGTCTTAGCCACTATGCTACCAGAGCTTCCAAGTGAACATTAGGAAAATGTAATTGATGGATGGACTTGTGTAAAATACAGGTTAATAAGTGTTTTCCTACTGTGTTTTTGGAGTAAAGAAAGAGTAAAAATAAGACGATTTGTGTTTTAGCTATATCTAGGCCTTTACAATTGTAAGACATATTTAAAATATTAGTTGAGAGAAAAATAATATAGTGGCAAGTATAGACTCTACTCAAATCTAATGAAAGATTTTGCCATGGTCTATTTCGTGATGCCTTTAAGAAAAGGGTACTGTAATTCTAGCATGTAACTGACTGTTTTCAAGGAGTCCTGGATAAATTTTACCATTGTTTATGTGTTTATAGCTTCAGGAGGTACTAATTCTAGCATTGAGTACTAGTTTTTTAGTGTGTAGAATTATTCCCTTAGACATTTTGTATAAATAATTAAGAAAATTCCTATGGTTTGTACTAATCTCTTATGTAGCAATAAATTACTTGTGTATATAATCATTTTCTATGTGATAGAAAGGTTTGGCTTTTGCTTGCCTTCCTTTTTTTTTATTTTTCACTAACTCCAGAATTTTCCCACTTGCCATCAAGTTGATTCCTTTTCATGGTGACTCAATGTATGTTAGACTAGAACTGTGCTCATAGTTTTTTTTTTTTTTTAAACTTTTTATTGTGATTTGGGTGAAAGTTTACAGAACAACTTAGTTTTCCTTTCAGCAATTCATATACATTTTGTTTCATGACATTGACTGCAATCCCCACAATGTAACAAAATTCACTCCACTTCTACCCTATCTTTCTCATTTCCGTTTGTCCTTTCTTATTCCTTCCTGCCATCTAAACTTTTTTCCCTGGGCAAATGCTGCCCTTTTGATCTCAAATGGTTGATTGTTTTTAAAAGTATTATTATTATTCACCTCATAGGCTTGTTTATTGTTGGGCTGAAATTTGAGCCACAGGGGTCAGTTCAGTTCCAGGCTTGAAGGGCGATTAAGGGCCATCATATTCCACCAGTCTCTCTTAGTCCAGTAAGCCTGGCCTTTTTTACACTTTTGAATTTTGTCCCACATTTTTCTCTCACTTTATACAGGTCCTCCTATTGAGATACTTTCCAGGGTATCAGCAATGATAGTTCTTTTGGTCTCATACTTGGGGAGGCTGAGATTTGCATGGTCCATTAGCCCTTTAGAAGCTCTGGTGGCATAGTGCCTAAAGCATTTGACTGCTAACCAGATGGCTGGTGATTCAAACCAACCACCCACTCCTCAGAAGGAAGATTGGGCAATCTACTTCTGTAGTGATACTGCCTCGGAAACCCAAAGAGGGGTCTCTATGAGTCAGATCTGACTGGATAGCAGTGGGTTGGGTGGATATTAGTCCTTTGGACTAATTGTTTCCATGTGTCTTTGTTTTCCTTCACTCTTCTGCATTCTTCCTTATTGTATGTTGCCTTCCCCTCCACCAAAGTTAATAATGTCCATTGTTAGTTAATGATTTACCTTCCCTTCTCCCGCCCCTGGTATTTATCAAAGAATGTTTTTTTTTCTGTGTGAAAATCTATTATTGAATTTTTATAATAGTGGTATCATACAATATTTGTCCTTCTGTGTTTGAATAATTTCAGTCAGCATAATGTCCACCAAGTTCATTCATACTATGAGATTTTTCAGATTTATTGATATTCTTTAACATTGCATAGTATTCACATTGTATATATGTAGCATAGTTTGCTAATTCATACATTTGTTGATGGGCACTTTTCATCTTTTGGTATTGTGAATAGTGTTGCAATGAACATGGGTGTGCATACATCTATTTATATCATAGTTCTTTTTCTTTAGCAAATATACATAGTAGTGAGATTACTGGATCATGTGGTTTTTCTATTTCCAACTTTTTAAGGAAGCATCATATCCTTTCCCACAGAGGTTGCAACATTTTACAGTCCCACAATCAATGTATGAGGGTTCCAGGCTCTCTATACCCTTGCAGCATTTGTCGTTTTCGGTTTTTTTTTTTACTTTTCTATTAATAGCGGGGTGAGCTCTTATCTCAGTGTTGTTTTGATTTGCATCTTTCCAACTTCTAATGATCATGAGCATTTCTTCATGTATTTGTTGGCTGTCTGAATGTCTTCTCTGGTGAAGTATCTGCTCACAGTCTCTTCCCATTTTTTAATTGGATTGCTTGCTTTTTAGTTATTGCAATGTTTAAGTTTTCTATAAATTTTAGAGATTAACCTCTTGTCTGATGTGCCATTACCAAAAAAATTTCTCCCTACTCTGTAAGTTCTCTTTTTACTCTTTTGGTGATATTTATTGATGCATGTAAGTGCTTAATTTTTAGGAAGTCCCAGTCATCTAGTTTGTCTTCTGTGGTTTGTGTGTTTTAGTTATATTTGATAGTGTATTTATGCCATCTGTTTTGGTTCTCTAGTGCTACTATAACAGAAATACCATAAGTGAATGGCTTAACAAACAGGAATTTATTCTCTTACAGTTGAGAAGGCTAGAAGTCCAAATTCAGAGTGCTGGCTCTAGGGGCTGGGTAAAGGCCCCTTAACCTTGGGCTTCAGTTCTGTCTCCTGCTCCAGCCTCACGAGAGCTGAAGGCTTTTCTGACTCAGGTAGCTGCTGGCTGCTGAGGTTGACGAACCTAAGACTGACAGGTAAAATGGCACAGTTTCAAGATCATCAGGCAAACATGGCAGACCACTGGTTCAAGTCTGGGAACAATCCCAAGATCAGCAGGCAGCATGGCAGGCCATTGAGATGAAGACTCAGCCAAATGCAGGCTCCAGATATGCCAAAAACTAGAAACTTTTCTCAAAGGTTCTTCTTATATACTGGAAGCAGGCCACACCTGAAGGCAGCTACTTAGCTGCTCACAGCAGATTCCACCATGGAGTTAATTACCAATATCATCATGAGGAATAACTACATCCAGCTGCCCAGCCACTCAAAATGACAGCCCAGCCAAGTTGACATACAACTCTAAGTACCACATTTGCTAGGCTCTGTTATAGAGAACTTGCAAAAAATTATAGCCAGCATGTTATGATTATCTACAGTATACTGGAAAAGAGGTGGTGGGAAAGCTCAATATCTTCAGCCAAAACCAGGCCAGGAGCTGATTGTGGAACAGACCATCAACTGCTCATATGCAAATTCAACTT
>NW_006921680.1:7810113-7815947 GCF_000298275.1 Orycteropus afer afer
GTCAGGACATTAGACGATGTGTAGCATTGGGAAAGTCAACTGCAAGGAACTGTATCAAGTGCTGAGGAGCAAGGATATCTCCTTGAGGACTAAGGTGCACTGTCCTGGAGGAAGTGCAGCCAGAATGCTCCTTGGAAGCAAGAATAGCCAGACTTCGTCTCACCTATTTTGGTCATGTTGTAAGAAGGGACTATTCCCTGGAGAAGGATGTCATGCTTGGTAGGGTGGAGGGTCGAGGAAAGAGGAGGAGGCCTTCAACGAGATGGATTGACACGGTGGCTGCGATGATGGGCTCAAGTATAGCAGGGATTGTGGGGCTGGCGCGAGATCAGGCAGTGTTTTCTTCTGCTGTGCATGGGGTCGCTATGAGTCAGAAACGACTCGACGGCACTTAACAACAACAACTGGAAAATGTAATAGGTGTATTGCATTGTTAATTAATTCTTACAGTAATAATGAAGCTGAGGTTCAAGAGGTTTAAATTATTACTCAAGGTCACACAGAAAGTTGCAGAGTCATTATTGGAACCCAGATTATCTCTATAGGTGAGACTATACTTTTATTCTATGAGTTTAGGAACTTTACTTTGTATACTCTAAAACAATTAGTTGGTAAAAATGTAAAGTTGAGTATAGTGATTTTACTAGACATAATTTCATAGTTTATGGTTCATATAGTGTCCAAAAAAAAAAAAAATAACCTCTGATAATTTAAGATAACCAGCTAGTCCAGGGCCCCAGTGTTTTCCTTAGCTATTCCTAGTGCTGGGACTACAGTCTTGAAATCTGCCAGGGTATATCAGTTTGTTTAAAGATATCTTTTCTTTGACTTTGTTGAGGGGCTAAGTTGGCTGCTGTTGGTAAGGGCTTGGAAAAAAAGTTAGCAGCATTCTAAGCTTCTCTTCCCCAAATTCAGAACAGCCTATAAATATCTCAGCCCTTTGGAGGTGATAGTGGACAGAGATGAGAATATTTGCTCTCCCAAAATTGAAGAAGTTGTCTAGTTCAGCTATCAACTTGCCTCCATCATCTTAGTGCTCTGGGCCTGGAAACAAACTTGATTTATATAGAGATCACACTTAAATATCTTACACGAACAAGTCTTTCAAAAAATACGTTTTCTTGAAAATAGAAATACCATTTGATCCAGCAATTCCATTACTAGGAATATATCTTAAAGAGGTGAGAGACAGGACATGAACACACATATGCACACCCATGTGCATTGCCACACAATTCACTATAGCGAAGACATAGAAACAACCTGAATGCCCATCAACAGATGGTTGGATAACCAAACTATGGTACATTCACACAATGAAATACTATGCAACATTAAAGAACAATGAAGAATACACAAATTATCTCACAACATGGATGAATTAGAGGACATTATGCTCAGTAAAAAAGTCAATCACAGAAAGACAAATATTGTATGAGCCCACTATTGTAAAATGTCAAGAAACGTTTATTCAGAAGGAAGGAAACTCACTTTGTTGGTTACCAGGGATGGAAGGGAAGGGGAAGGAAAATCTTGGAGTATTTGGGGGTCATATGTTGATTTGAGTGAGAGGGGGAATGGTATGGAAAGAGTCTGTGACTACCTTGGTGACATTGGGGAAAGGAAAGACACTGAAATGTACACAAAAGATATAGGCAACAGAGGCAAATACTACTACATACATAACACTGCAGTACCACTAGCACCAAATACCAGGTTATGGATTAATGTATAGACAGGTGAGAAAAGCAGGCAGTGTAGGCAAATAGGAATATGCCCTAGACCAAGGACAGATTTGGCTGAAGATAATCTTACATATGCACTTGTGCTACAAAATTACCCACATACATTATAGAAGCAACAGAAGACAGGGTGGGAGTAACTTCTCAGAGACAAGAATATATCTTGTGAGAGAGAATCACCAGGCCTGGGGGCTTGCAATCATCGTCTCAGGGGACATAATGCTCAGTTGGCACACATAGTTCATAAAAGTTTTGTTCTATAACCTACTTTGGTGAGTAGTGACTTTTTTTTTTAAATTGTGATTTGGGCAAAGATTTACAGAGCAAATTCACTTTCCATACAGCAGTTCACATACACTTTGTCTCATGTCATTGACCACAGCTTACCACAATGCAGCAGCTCCCCTCCCACTTCCTCCCCATAGTTACCTCTTCGTGACTGGGGTTTTAAGAGGTTTTGGGTGGCCATCTAAGATGAAACTATTGGTCTCTTCTCATCTAGAGCAAAGAAGAGTGAAGAAAATCAAAGTTATAAGGAAACAATTAGTCAAAAGATAAGATGGACCATGAGGACCTCAGCCTCTAAGACCCAGGACCAGAAGGACTAGATGGTGTCCAGCTACCAATGACAACCACTCAGAAAGGGATCAAATCTGGAGATCCTGGATAGAGTGGGAGGAAAAATGTGGAACAAAATTAAAAAACACAAAAATGATCAGAATTACTGGTCAGAAGGAGATGGTGGAACCCTTGAGACTATGGCCCTGGGTTACCCTTTAGTACTAGAAATGGACTCACTTACATGGATTGGCTCTCAGCCCAATAGAAGAAAGACCTACACACAGAACCCCTACCTCAGGTTGATGCACCCACCTACTCTAGGGAGATGCATCCCTTGGATCAAGCAGCCATGAGACACCAGAAGGGTAGCACTCACATGGAGGGAAAACTGGACAGACAGGAAGGCATAAATCAGAAGGGCACAGGGAGGGGGTGGTCACAGGGAGGAGAGGGGAGGGGAGTTTCTTATGGTTGGGGATGGTAATTTGGGCCATGAGATCAGATGTGCATGAACTGTTGAATGTAAAACAAATTTGCTATGTAAATTTGCACCCAAAGCAGGATAAGTAAATAAATAAAAAATTAAATGCTGAAAGAAAAAAAAAAATTAAAATGAAGCCTATCATATACACACACACACAAATATGTTTTGTCTTTTCTCATGTGAGTTCTGGTAACCTGTTTAAAAGTAGGGTGTTGAAATTAGGAATAAACTTCATCCATATGCCATATCAGTGGTGAATATGTATGTGGAGTTGAGAAAAAATCCGCAACCAAAACCATTCTGCTTCTAGTTTCTATGGGATTACATTTCTCTTTCTGATTTCAAAGACTGATCTGATTATTTATTCATATTAAAAATGTATGTACCTACTATGGGGCAACCATGACACTTGAGAATACAATGATGAGTCAGACATACTGTCCCCAATGAGATTACCACCTATTTTGGGAGATTAATATATAGGTGATTTTAGTACTGTGTATTAACTGGTAGAACAGGAATGAAATGCTAAGGGAGCAGATAGTACAGGTGTTAATCCTACATTGAGAGTCACTTGGGATTTCTAGAATAGATACAGTCTAAGCTAAGGTATGAAGAAGAGTTAAACAACACAAAAAGCCAGGAAAATTTGACCTAGGCAGAGAAAGCATCATGGTTGAGAGATGAGGATGAAAGGTGGGCAGATTGGCTCATATGACTTTTCTCTAGTGCATCTGCATGGTTCATTCAGCTGAACTAAGGAGGCATTTAAAAAGAAAGGAAGCTTCTTTATTGAGTTCTATGAAGTGAAAAGAAAAGATAGATGTGGTGTAGATCACCCATTCCATATGTAATAAAAAAAGTAAGATTTTCTTATAGCTTGGACATGATCTTTATCAGAATAAATGTGGCTGACATATTAAACAAAATGATAATAGCCCTTCTTGGCTATGTTGGGTCCTTTTTTGGTTGTCAGTTATTACAGAAGATGTCACTGAGGTCAGCTGTGCTCAAATCTTTATATTAATAAGCAAGAGAGGCACTCTGGCACCCCAATGAGGCCCGCCCTCTTGCCCTCTTAGAGTCTGCTTCTGAGCTAGCCCACCCAGTTCTATCTTTTGCTCCAAAGACTTTTATGTTTTCTTCTTTCCTTTTTTTTTACCCTACGTGAGAGAATTACAACTAGATTTCAAAAAACATCCTATATAAACATCCTGACCTTGAAATATTTTGTCATTGTAAGAAGGTAGTACTTTATCCTGAGGGCAAAGAAATTACAAAATCAGATCATTCCAGCTGAGAAGAATGGAATGAAATAGGGCAATACTGGAGTCAATGACACAAATTATGTATTTAGGTAAGAGAAGAACTGAACTAAAATAAAGTCAGTGGGAACGGAGAGAAGCAGATGATTTGGAGAAGTTGTTGTTGTTAGGTGCTGTTGAGTTGGCTCCAACAAATAGTGACCCTATGTACAACAGAATGAAACACTGCCTGGTCCTGCACCATCCTTACAATCCTTGCTATACTTGAGCCCATCATTGTAGCCACTGTGTCACTTCATCTCCGTCAGGATCTTCCCCTGTCTCACTGACCCTCTACCTTATCAGGCATGATATCCTTCTCCAGGTAGTGGTCCCTTCTGACAATATGACCAAAGTAGAGGAGGCAAAGTCTGGGCAATCTTGCTTCCAAGGAGCATTCCAGCTGCACTACAGGACAGATTTGTTCATTCTTCTGGCAGTCCATGGTATGTTCAGTAATCTTCACCAACTCCACAATTGAAAGGCATCAACTCTTCTTCAGTCTTCCTTATTTGTTGCCCAACTTTTATGTGCATATGAGGTGATTGAAAATAGCATATTTTGGGTTAGGAGCACCTTAGTCTTCAAAGTGACATCTTTGCTTTTTAACACTTTAAAGAGGTCTTTTACAACACATAGGCCCAGTGCAATATGTCATCTAATTTCTTGTCTGCTGCTTCCATGTGTCTTGGTTGTGGATCCAAGTAAAATGAAATCCCTGACAACTTTAGGCTTTTTTTTTTTCCCGTTATCATGATGTTTATTGGTCCAGTTGTGGGGATTTTGTTTTTTTCTTTTTAATGCTGACTTGTAATTCATACTGAAGGCTGTAGTCTTGATCTTCATCAGTAAGTGCTTCAAGTCATCTTCACTTACAGCAAGCAAGATTGTGCCATCTGCATATCACAGGTTGTTAACGAGTTTGCCTCCAATTGATGCCACGTTGTTCTTCATATAGTCCAGTTTCTCAGATTATTTGCTCAGTTTACAGACTGAATAAGTATGGTGAAAGAATACAGTTCTGATGCACACCCTTCTTGATTTTAAACCATTCGCTATCCCTTCATTCTATTTGAATGACAGCCTCTTGGTTTGTGTATGGGTTCCTCATGAGCACAATGAAGTGTTTTGGAATTCCCATTCTTTGCAATGTTATCCGTAATGTGTTATGATCCATATGGTCAAATATCTTTGCATAATCAATAAAACAGAGGTAAACATCTTTCTGGTATTCTTTGCTTTCAGCCAAGATACATTTGACATCAGCAGTGATATCCCTCATTTTACCTCCTCTTTTGAATCCAGGTTAAATTTCTAGCAGTTCCCTTTCAATATACTTTTGTGACCATTTTTCAATTATCTCCAGCAAAATTTTACTTGCATGTGATGTTAATGATAGTGTTTGATAATTTGCACATTCTGTTGGATCACTTTTCTTTGGAATGGCAAAAAGTATTGATCTCTTCCATTCAGTTGGCCAGGTAGCTGTTTTCCAAATTTCTTGGCATAAACAAGTAAGTGCCTTCAGCACTGTATCCATTTATTGAAACATCTTAATGGATATTCCATCAATTCTTGGAGTCTTTTTTTTTTTTTTTTACCAATTCCTTCAGTGCAGCTTGGACTTTGTCCTTCAATACCATTGGTTATTCTTCTTCTTCTTTTTTTTAAAAGCAGAAACTGTATATTTCATTTCTTTAATCTTTGTAATCTTATACAGTACCCAAGGAAGCTCTGAATTAA
>NW_006921680.1:7817490-7850298 GCF_000298275.1 Orycteropus afer afer
AGATGAGGAAATTGAAGAATTTTACCAGCTTCTATAGTCTGAAATTGACCTAACATGCAATATCTGAATTAATAGTTTGAGTTAATAAAGTATGGTTATAATTAGCAGTTGTATAGAACTTTACAATACACAAAGAACTTGCACAGTCATGCCTTCACATATTTTTGAAATAATGCCATTACCTCATTTGTCTTATTTCCTACTAAAAACACTAAAGCTCATGGAAGGGCTTGCTTAAAGATACAGAACTTGACAGAGTTAAGACTCAAACTCATGTTTTTTTTTTTTTTTTTCTTTATGGTTGGTTTAAATATAAACCTTGTCATCTTTTCACTACAAGATGATTTGTTTCATTAATTCACTAATTTTGGCATGGGAAAATTATTCAGCTACATACACTGCCCAAGAAAGACCTCTGATTTTTTTCCTCTCACAGACAACTCACTTGGAGTTTTCTTCAACCTCAGAAAATACCACATAACCAATACCATTGGTTCTTGATCATATGCTACCTGCTGAAATAGTTGAACAGTGACCAATTCTTTTTGGTACAGTGACTCCGTGTATTTCTTCTATCTTCTTTTGATGTTTCTTGCCACCATTTAATATTTTACCCATAGAATCCTTCAATATTGCAACTCAAGGTTGAATTTTTCTTCAGTTCTTTCAGCTTGAGAAATGCTGAGTGTGTTCCTCCCTTTTGGTTTTCTAACTCCAGGTCTTTGCATGTCGTTATAATACTTTACTTTGTCTTCTTAAACTGCCCTTTGAAATCTTTTCAGCTCTCTGTTCAGCTCTTTTATTCCATCATTTCTTCCATTTGCCTTAGCCTCTGTTGAAGAACTAATTTCAGAGTCGCTTCTGATGTTCATTTTTGTCTTCCCTTTCTTTCCTGTCTTTTTAATGACCATTTACTTTCTTCAGGTAGGATGGTCTTGATGTCATTCCCACAACTCATCTGGCCTTTGGTCATTGGTGTTCAATGAATCACATCTGTTTTTCAGAGGGTCTTTAAATTCAGGTGTGATATAATTAAGGTCAGATTTTGGCCCTTGTGGTCTTGTTTTAATTTTCTTCAGCTTCAACTTGATCTTCCATATGAACAGTTGATGGTCTGTTCCACAGTCAGATCCTGGCCTTTATTGGAGTGAAGATACTGAGCTTCTCCATTGCCTCTTTCCACAGATGCAGTTGATCTTATTCCCGTGTATTTGGGTGGTGGTGAATGAAGTTTACTAGTCAAGGTTGATATTCAAGATAGCAGTATAATATATAATGGTGCCTGTACAAATATTGAGAATGTAAAAAGGAGAGCAAACATCAGGCATTTACGGTGGACAGGTTTCAGCAGAGCTTCTAGGCTAAGACAGACTGGAAAGAAGAATGGGGCCATCCACTTCTGAAAAAAATTGCCTACTGAAAATCTTCTGAATAGCAGTGAAACACTGTCTGATATATTACTGGAAAACATTATGAATAGCAGTGAAACACTGTATAGAGATATAATGCTAGAAGATGAGCCTCTCAGTTTGGAAGGCACTCAAAATACAACTGGGGAAGAGCTGCCTCCTCAAAGTAGAGTCAACCTTAATGATATGGATCGAGTAAAGCTTTTGGGAACTTCGTTTGCTAATGTGGCATGACTCAAAATAAGAAGAAACAGCTGCAAACATCCATTAATAATCAGAATGTGAAATGTATGAAGTATAAATCTAGGAAAATTGGAATTCATCAAAAATAAAATGAAACACATAAAGTTCTATATTCTAGGCATTAGTGAGCTGAAATGGACTGTTTTTGGCTTTTTGAATCAGACAATCATATGGTCTACTGTGCTGGGAATGACAAACTGAAGATGAATGGAGTTGCATTCATCATCAAAAAGCACATTTCAAGATCTGTCCTGAAGTACAATGCTATCAATGATAGGATAATATCCAGACACCTACAAGGAAGAGCAATTCAAATTTATGCATCAACTACTAAAGCCAAAGATGAGGAAATTGAAAATTTTTACCAAATTCTGCAGTGTGAAATTGACCAAACATGCAATCAAGATGTATTGATATTTACTGGTGATTGGAATACAAAAGCTGGAAACAAAGAAGCAGCTTAGGTTGTTACAAAATATGGCCTTGGTGAAAGAAATGACACCAGAAATCTCATGATAGAATTTTGTAAGACCACAACTTATTCATTGCAAATACCTTTTTCTAACAAGACAAATGGTGACTATACACGTGGACCTTGCCACATGATATACACAGAAATCAAATTGACTACATCTGTGGAAAGAAAGAGGAGATGGAGAAGTTTAATAACATCAGTCAGAACAAGGCCAGGTGCTGATTGTGGAACAGACCATCAATTGCTCAGATGCAAATTCAAGTTGAAGCCGAAGAAAATTTAAAGAACTATGTGAGAGCCAAAATATGACCTTGATTATGTCCCACCTGAATTTGGAGACAATCTGAAGAATAAATTTGATGCACTGAACACTGTTGAGCAAAGACCAGATGAGTTGAAGGATGACATTAGAAACATCTTGCATGAAAAAAACAAAAATTCATTAAATAGACAGGAAAGAAAAAAAAAACAAAATGGATGTCAGAAGAGACTCTGAAATTTGCTTTTGAATGGAGAACATCTAAAGTGAGTGGCATAAATGATAAAATAAAAGAACTAAACAGAAGACTTCAAAGAGTGGCTCGAGAAGACTAAAATATTTTAGTGAAATGTACAAAAACCTGGAATTAGAAAACCAAAAGGGAAGAACATGCTCAAAATTCCTTAAGCTGAAAGAACTGAAGAAAATTTCAAGCCTTGAGTTGCAATATTGAAGAATTCTAAAGGCAAAATATTGAACAATATAGGAAGCATCAAAAGAAGATGGAAGGGGAGTACACAGAGTCACTGTACCAAAAAGAATTGGTTGATGTTCAGCCATTTCAGGAGGTAACATATAGTCAAGAACCAATGATATTGAAGGCAGAAGTCCAAGCTACACTGAAGAAACTGGCAAAAAACAAGGCTCCAGGAATTGACAGAATACCAATGAGATGTTTCAACAATGAATGCACCACTGGAGGTGCTAACTTGTTTATGCCAAGAAAGTTGGAAGACAACTACCTGGCTAACCAACTGGTAAATGGACATTTTTATGTCCATTCCAAAGAAAGGTGATCTGACAGAATGCAGAAGTTATCAAACAATATTGTTAATGTCACACACAAGTAAACTTTTGCTGAAGATAATTAAAAAATTGTTGTAGGGAACTGACAGAAATTCAGACCAGATTCAGGAGACAATGTGGAATAAGGGCTATCATTTCTAACATCAGATGGATCTTGGCTGAAAGCAAAGAATAACAGAAAGATGTTTACCTCTGTTTTATTGATTATGTGAAGGCATTTGATTGGGTGGATCATAACAAATTATGAATAACATTGTGAAGAATGGGGATTCCAGAACACTTCATTGTGTTAATGAGGAACCTATACGTAGACCGAGAGGCAGATATTTGAACAGAACAAGGGGATACTGTGTGGTTTAAAACCAGGAAAGTTGCATCAGGGTTGTATCCTTTCACCATACTTATTCAATCTGTATACTGAGCAAATAATCTGAGAAGCTGGACTATATGCAAAGAATGTGACACCAGATCAGAGGAAGACTCATTAACAACCTGTGATATGCATACAACACAGCCGTACTTGCTGAAAGTGAAGATGAATTGAAGCACTTATTGATGAACATGGATTACCTTTAGTATGGATTACACCTCACATAAGGAAAACAAAAGTCTTTACAACTGGACCAATAAGCAACATTATGGTACATGGAGAAAAGATGGATGTTGTCAGGGATTTCATTTTATCTGGATCCAAAATCAACAGCAGCAGATGACTAGGCAAACGAGCTCTGGTAGCATAGTGCATAAGGCACTTGACTGCTAACCAGAAGGCTGGTGGGTTTGAACTCCTCGGAAGGAAGTTTGGGCAATCTACTGTAGTGTTCTGCCTCAGAAACCCAAGGAGAGGTCACTAAGAGTCGGGTCCAACTCGACAGCACATAACGACGACAGGCAAATGTGTTGTAAAAGACCTTTTTAAAGTGATTAAAAAGCAAAGATGTCACTTTGAAGATTAAGATGTTTCTTACCCAAAACATGTATTTTCAGTTGCCTCATATGCATGTGAAAGTTGGGCAATGAATAAGGAAAACTGGAGAAGAGTTGATGCCTTTGGATTATGGTATTGGCAAAGAATACTGAAAATACAATGACCTGCCAGAGAACGAACAAATCTGTCCTGGAAGAAGTGTAGCCAGAATGCTTCTTGGAATTGAGAATGGCCAGACTTCATCTCATTACTTTAGCCATGTTGTCAGAAGAGACCACTCACTCCCTGGAGGAGGATATAATGCTCGGTAAAGTAGAGAGTCAGCACAAAAGGTGAGGACACTTAATGAGGCAGTGGCTGCCACAATGGGCTCCAGAATAGCCAGGAGTGTGAGGATAGCTCAGGACTGAGCAGTGTGTCATTCCGTTGGATGTAGAGTCGCTATGAGTCAGTGCTGACTCGATGGCACCTAACAATAGCAAGAACAAGCATTTACTTATTTATAATGTTGGCAAATATAGTGGTTCTGCAATGCAGAAGGATTTCTGGGACACAATATCAGAAACCTAAAAGATTTTTTTGAAGCCATTTTGGTAAAAACAGACATTCAGGGGAAAAGTCAGTCACCTTACAATACAGACTCACTAACTGCTGTCGAGTCAATAGTGACTCATAGCGACCCCTCCTTGGGTTTCTGAGGTGGTATCACTACAGAAGTAGATTGGCCAATCTTCCTTCTGAGAAGTGGTTGATGGGTTTGAACTGCCAGCCTCTGGTTAGCAGTCAAGGGCTGTAGGCACTATGCCATAATACAGCAGTGGGAAACATACATTTGAAGGACTGAAATATGTTAATAGATTTACAAAATGATTAGTTAAGTAGTTTGAGAAACTTAAGAACTTCTTAGAAACTGATGATACATGGTAATAACTTATTGAGTTTGATTTGGGCAAGCCCAGTAAGTCATGGATTTTGCAATGTTTTTTAGTGAAAACACCTTGAATTCTAATAGATGAAATGCACTCACATTGAATTGTATATTGAAAGGATATGCTCAAGAGAAGTAAGTTTTTCTGCTGAATGTCTGACTGCAAGCACTAGATTCTTGTAAAGCCTAAAGTATCTCTTTGCGGTTGATTATTATCTGAGATGGTCTGGTGAGGGATTTTTTTTTTTTTAAATAAGTCTATTACTTGAGAAAGGCAAATTGTAGTGATACACAGTTAAAAAGATTTTTTTTAAAAAGTGATCTATAGGAAAAGAAGAGTCGTTCTATATTATCTTTCTTTATCGATCCATTTGTTTATTGGAGCAAACAGTTTAAAAAAAATTAGATTAATTCCATAGCAAAATGATAGAGAAATGGAAGTACTTGAGTAATAGAATTGGAGTAAGGCAAGCAGAAGCAGCAGGCTGGGGAACATACACTCTGTTTACATGGTCAAGAAGGGTTATGTGTACACCAGTAAACACTTTACAAAGCTTGTCAATGCACTATGTGACTGCAAATCAGTAAGAATTAATGTCATGTTTCTCACTGAAGCTTTGGAAATGAAGGGGTTACCGTAAAAAGAGTTTTTAAACAATGCTTTAAAAAGTTTGAAAAGATTGTTCTGCTTTAATGAAGGGTGATCAAAGAAGACCTTCCTGAGAAGGGGACATTTAAGCGACGGCTTGAAGGAGGTGTGTGTGGAGTTAGCCCTGCAGATTCCTGGGGAGGAATGTTCTAAGCAGAGAGAGTGGTTGATGTCAAACCTCTAATGGCAGGCATACCTGGAAGGTTGGAGGGATAGCATGGTGGGTAGTGTGACCATAGAAACAAAAGGGTTACTCAGATGGTTATGTTTGTATGTCAACTTGGGTAGGCCTGGTTGAGTGGCTGGGCAGCTGGATGTAGTATTCCCCCTGATGAGTCTGGTAATCAACTCCATGGTGGAATCTACTGGGAGCAGCTGAGTAGCTGCCTTTGGGATGTGGTCTGCTTCCTGTATATAAGGAGAAGCTTTGAGAATGGCCTCTAGCTTGTGGGACTCTTGGAACCTGCATGGAGCCATGTCATTGCTCAGCAGCCTGCTATGCTCTGCCCACCTTGAGACTTACAATGGACTTAAGTTAATGGCTTGCCGTGTGGTTTGGTAACATCGGGACTGTGCCTTTTTACTTATTAACCTTGGGGTTTCTCAGCCTCAGCAGCCTGCAGCTGTCTAAGTGAAATGCCTCTAGCTCCAGTGGGCCGGGAGCAGGAGGCAGAGCTGGACCCCGAGGTTGAGGGGCTTTCACCCGGTCCCTAGAGCTTGACACTTTGAACTTGGACTTAAAGCCTCCAAATTGTAAGAATAAACTTCTGTTTGTTAAGGCCATCCCATTTGTGGTATATTCTTGTCAGAGTGGCACTAGGTAACCGGAAGTTACCATCATTTGTTCTCAGTCTCCTTCATATTCTAGATATTATTTATAGAAATCTGACTTGAAATCAGACAAATTAGGAACAAATTATTATAGTAGAACAATAATTTTCAAATGTTTTAAAGCATTGTTTAAAAACAAATTCCAAAATTTGAAACAATTAAAATTATATTGCAGCTCAAAAAATGATGAGGACGTATCATAAGTCTTAGGGAGTCAGTTGAAGGGGGCACCCACTGGCCAAATCTGGGACTATTTGAGCTTCAGAATAATGAGAGTAATAGATCTGAATCCATTAAGTAAGAAATATATCTATGAATCCATCTTTACAGTAAACAAACAAATCATAAAGGACTAGGATGTTATTGCCATTGAGTTACCTCTGACTCATGGCAACCCCATGTGCAAGAGACTAAAACATTGACTGGTTCTGTGCCATCTTTATGATTGTTGGAATGTTGTAGTCCATTATTGCAGCCACTGGGTGTTTTGAGTGGCTTCTAACCATGGGGCCTCATCTTCCAGCATCATATCACACAGTATTCTGCTGTGACCCATAAGAGTTCCAGTGACTAGTTTTCAGGAGTAGATAGCCAAACCTTTCTTCCTAGTCTGTTTTAGTATGGCAGCTCTAATGACATTCGTCCACCATGGGTGACCCTTCTGGTACTGAAATACTGATGGCATAATTCCAGCCTAATAGCAACATGCAAGCTACCAGTACAACAAAAATCTGACTGGTGTTGGAAGGTAGTATGGTACCAATTAATAAATGTGGGAGGAATAGTAGTGTTAGAAAATCACTATTTTGCAGCCATCATAAAATAATTGATTCAGACAAGAATCATCAATAGATGCTAACATCAATGGGTGAAAATTTGATGAGAACTAGGATATTTATGAAATCTTAAGAGCATTTCCTCACAAATTACTTTTTAATTACAAAGGAAAAAATAAGAAGTTTACAATGCAGTAACCTGACAGATACCACCTTAAACCTTGTTGTCAAATGAATATCACTAATAATTAGATAAACCAATATCATGTGCTTCCTGATGTACTACACTCAGAAAAACACAACATTATTTATATAGTATTCCTGCTAAAAATGCATGATCTAAATCTAATTATGAGGAAATATTAAACCCAAATTGAAGGATATTTTACAAAGGAAATTGTGTGTATTATTCACATATGTCAATGTTATGAAAGATAAAGAAAGGTTGGGTATGAAAAAAATGCTACAAAATATACTTTTGGCATTTGATATAATTTAAATAAATTCTATAGGTTAGATAATAGTTTAGGTAAAAGCATTGTATCAATATTAAATTTCCTGATTTTGGTGATTGTATTGTGATTATGAAAGTAAATGTCTTTGTTCTTGGGGAAATACTCAATTGAAGTATTTACAGGTAATTGAGCAAGGTTTCTGCAACTTACTGTCAGTCTAGAAAAAGGTGTATATATAGAGAGAAAGAAGGGAGGTGAGGGGAGGAAAGGAGAGAAGAGGAGGAGGAAGAGTAGAAGATAATGATAAAGCAAATGTGGCAAAATGTTTACAATCTGGATCAAGCATGTACATGATTTCTTTATACCATGCTGCAACTTTTCTGTAATTTTGAAATTATTTCAAAATAAAAAGTTGAAAATAAAATGTTATGGTATGCTAGATGAAATGGGCCTGGATATCATCCATTTGGTGCTTCCTTCACCCATTTACTACTAAGAAGGACCCCTGAGGTACTCTGAATATAATTTGAAAATAACAGCACTAAAGTGATGCTTTCTTCCAGAGATGAAATGGTTTTATAGATAATAATGATTTTATATAAAAAAGGGGACATCTAATATTTTACTAGCTGTAAGAAGAGACTACCTGTCCTTTTAAATATTGCTTACTGTGCAAATACTATTAGTAAATATTGACTGTTGTTGTTAGGTTGTTGTTCAAGTTAGTTCTGACATAGACAGACCCCGAATGAAACACTACCCCATCCTGCACCATCCTCACAATTGTTGCTATGTTTGAGCCCATTGTGATAGCCACTGTATCAGTATATCTCATTGAGAGTCTTCCTCTTTTTTGCCGACCCTCTCCTTTACCAAGCGTTATGTCCTTCTCCAGGGACTAGTCGCTCTTGATAACATGTCTGAAGTATGTGAGACAAAGTCTTGCCTTTCTTGCTTCTAGGGAACATTCTGGCTGTACTTCCTCCAAGTCAGATTTGTTCATTCTTCTGGACAGTCCATGGAATATTTGATATTCTTTGCCAACACCATAATTCAAAGGTATCAATTCTTTTTTTGATCTTTCTTATTTGTTATCCAGTTTCCTCATGCATATGAGGTGATTGAAAATACCATGGCTTGTGTCAGGCACACCACAGTCCTCAAAGTGACGTCTTTGCATTTGAACATATTAAAGAAGTCTTTTGCAGCAGATTTGGCGAATATAATATGTCATTTAATTTCTGGACTGCTGCTTTCATGGGTATTGTCTAGGTTCTCTAGTGTGGCTATAACAGAAATACCACAAATGGATGGCTTTCACAAGCAGGAAGTTATTATCTTACAGTTTAGGAAACTAGAAGCCTGAATTCATAGTGATGGCTTTAGGTGCTGGGTGAAGGCCCCTTAACCTTGGGCTTCAGCTCTGTTTCTTTTTTTAAATTTTTTTTTTAAAAATTGTGATTTGGGTGAAGATTTACAGAGCAAATTCACTTTCCATACAGCAGTTTACATATACTTTGTCTCATGTCATTGACCACAGTTTACCACAATGCAACAGCTCCCCTCCCACTTCCGCCCCATGGTTACCTCTTCTCAGTGTCCATCCCTTCATACACTCCTGCCCCCTGAGCTGTCTCCCTGTGCATAAGCAGCCCTTCTTTCTCCCATAATTTTTCTCTCCAAGGAATGTATCTACTTGTCAGATCTGTTTCTTGTTCCAGACCCACTGGAGCTGGAGGTGTCTCCTACCTCACACAGCTGCTGGCTGCTGAGGCTGATGAACCCAAGGTTGGCAGGTAGAATGGCACAATCCCAAGATCAAACACAGTGGCAGCATAGCAGGCCACTGGTTCAAGTCCAGGAACTAGAGATGAAGTCTTGATAAAATGCAGAATCCAAATGTGCCAAAAAGCTAGGGGCCTTTCCCAAAGCTTGTCCACATACACTAGAAGCAGGCCACACCCCAAAGGTAATTCCCCTTCAACTACTTAGTTGCTCACAGCAGATGCTACCATGGAGATGATTACAATTTCATCATGGCAAATAACTACATCCAGCTGCCAAGCCACTCAAACTCATGGCTCAGACAAGTTGACCCACAACCTTAACTACCACCAGCATTAATTGTGGATCCATGTAAAATGAAATCCTTGAAAACTTCAGTATTTTCTCTATTTATCATGATATTGCTTATTGGGCCAGTTGTGAGGTTTTTTGTTTTCTTTATGTTGAAATAGAATCTATACTGAAGGTAGTTGTCTTTGATCTTCATCAGAAAGTACTTCAAGTCATTTTTACTTTCAGTAAGCAAGGTTATGTCATCTGCTTATAGTTTGTTAATGAGTCTTCCTTTAATCCTGAGCTGCATTCTTCTTCATATAGTCTAGCTTCTCAGATTTTTTGCTCAGCACATAGATTGAATAAGTACATTGAAAGGATGCAACCCTGACACACACCTTTCCTGATTTTAAACCATATAGTGTCCCCTCATTCTGTTTGAATGACTACCTCTTGGTCTATGTACAGGTTCCACATGAACACTATTGAGTGTTCTGGAATTCACATTCTTTGCAATGTTATCCATAATTTTTTATGATCCACACAGTTGAATGTCTTTACATAGTCGTTAAAACACAAGTAAACATCTTTCTGGTATTCTCTGCTTTTAGCAAAGATCTATCTGATATGAGCATTGATATCCCTCATTCTACATCCTTTTCTGAATCTTGCTAGAATTTCCAGCAGTTTCCTCTTGATGTACTACTATGACCATTTTTGAATTATCCTTTGCAAAATTTACTTGCATGTGATGTTAATGATAATGTTTGGTAATTTCCACATTCTGTTGGATATCCTTTTTGTGGAATGGGCACAAATACGGATTTCTTCCAGTCAGTTGGCCAAGTAGCTGTCTTCCAAATTTGTTGACATAGACAAGTGAGCACAATGTTGCATTGTGCACATCCTTTTATTGAAATTTAAAAGCGTATATGGGGGAAAATAGGCACTAAGGCATGGTCTATATTTGGTATAAGAGCTCAATGAATTGTAATAAAGACTATTTTCTGGTAGTTAGGGAGAAACTTATTTAGATAACTGCAATAAATTTCACTTTAGGTTTGTTTATATGTGTAACTGAAATAAGGCCTAAGAAGGAGTGAGGTGCAGACATTCTGATCAGCATAATTATTTAATTTCATAATCATGGTAACAATGGCTGCTATCACTAGAATGACAAGGTCATGTTGTCAAGTGTCATTGAGTTGTCTGATTCATGATGACCTCATACACAGCAGAACAAATGGTTGCTCAATCTCCTGCCATCCTCACAATTGTTGCTATGTTTGAGCCTATCATTGTAGCCATCTATTGGTCCATCTCCTTGAAAGTTTCCCTCTTTTTTGCTGATTGTCTACTTTTAAAAGTTAGAGCATAGATGACAAGAATAATGATTCAGAATATACAGGAGAGCAGTCAAATGAACAGTGTTAAAAGTACCATTCTTGAGGCCAGTTGAATAGTTGAGTCCTTACAGTCTTTGTGTTTCTTGGAAATAGTATACATAATGTCCAAAAGAGGGAGAATCCCTACGTGTCAGGTATCACTTACCCTAGATTTACTAGGATTTACCTACATAATCCTTATTGAATATAGTACTTGAAAAGGGACAGAATTTAGAAGGTCTGGAAAGCAGGGTAGAACTGCTAAAACTATGCAATTATTATAAGCATTTGAATAGCATGTAGATGATTTTAGCTTGACTGCAAGGGAATTCTAATTTCCTTAAAGGGGGGAAAAAGGCAATAAAGAGGAATAAAATAAATAATTTTTTTTGACCTAATTTTTGAACTAAATACTAAAATCTTGTAAGAGATGAGATATAACAAAAGTGGGAAAATTGGTATTTAAGACTTGAAAGAGTCTTGTTTTCAAAACTGCCACAGTGCATTAGGAATTGTAAGGATAGTCATAGATAGATAGCAGATTAAAGAATGAAAAGAAACTTCATTAAAAATTAGTGCATACAAATACATATATAGAAAAATAAAGCATATATCAAATGAGCAAGAAAAGTAATGTACCAATGATTATAATGAACAGAAGAATCTGTGGTTTCTTGGCAATTTGGAAAATAATATAATGAAAAATGATTATTTTTATGACATAAAGATTGATTTAAGAATAAAAAGCACTGTTGTTATAAAAACAAACCTTTTTTTTTTTTAAAGATTAGGAAAAAATATAAATTAAAGAGATGTTTCATGGGAAAAAAAATCTGTTATTTTAACCTTGTGGGTACTATATGAAGTTTGCCTGCCTTCACCGTCGTTGACTCAGACTGACTCATAGTGACCCCTCCTGTTTCCCAGGCACTGTGCAGTACCAATGAAGAGGGAAACATGCTGACAAAAGGAATTATAATTGTAGCCAGTAGGCAGCATCAGTATGTAAGGTTCTGCCATGGAATAGCAATGAAATGTAAGGATAGTTGGAATAAAAGAAAAGGGGAATGGAAATGACCTCTTATGCTAGTTATTACTCTGTAAGATATTAGAAGGACAACCAAATGGAGTGCTTCGAGACATAGGCTGGTTGTAGGAATTATCTTTATTGTTAGTATGTGTAGCAAAGCTCATATACTCTCTATTTGCTCTTTCCATAGCACCAGGGATTATCTACTGCTATTGCTCTGATAGCATAGTGCCTAAAGCCCTTGACTGCTAACCAGAAGGCTGGTGGTTCAAACCCACCAGTCACTCCTCAGAAGGAAGATGGGGCAATCTACTTCTGTAGTGATAATGCCTCGGAAACCCAAGGAGGGGTCACTAGGAGTCAGGTCCAACTCAACGGCACATAACAAAAACAACAACATCGGTAGAAGTCAGACATGGAGAATTCAGTGGCCTATTGGTTTCGGAACGTTCTGTATGTCAGTGGTTATCGTAAATGCTTAGGAAATACACAGCAAATATAAACATGTTAGTATTTCAGAGAATTACCACATCTGTCTTTTGATTGGTGTTTTCACTTAAGTTAGGCCTAATGATGGTTTCCTTGTTACAGATATTTTAATTTGTGATTTGGGTGATAGTTTACAGATCAAATTCATTTTCCATTCAATAGTTCATACACATTCTGGGTCCTGACATTGACTGTAATTCCACTATGTAACAGCTGTCTTGCTACTTTCTTTCTGTAGTTACCTTTTCCCTGTGACCTTCTTTCCTATGCATCCTTGCCTTCTGAGCTTTCTTCCTGTGCAATTGCTGCCCTTCTGATTTCTCATGGTTGATTTGTCTAAGGAGTGTACCTCCCTGGTATAATTTTTCACCTCATATACCTATCTATCATTTGTAAGCCATGAGAGTGAGTTCAACCTGAAGGATGACTAGGGGCCATAGTCTTAGAGGGTTCACTAGTCTCTATCAGACTAGTAAGCTTGGTCTTTTGTTGTTTGTTAATGATTTTAGTTTTGTTCCACCTTTCTCTCCAGCTCTATCCAGGATCCCCAATTTTGATCCTTTTCCAAGTGGTTGCAGTGGTAGCCAGGCACCATCTAGTTCTTCTGGTCTTAGGGTCATGTAGGCTGAAGTTCCCATAATCCACTCATCTCTTGGACTAATTGTTTCCATGTATCTTTGATTTTCTTTGCTTTTCTTTGCTGTGGATGAGGAGAAACCAATAGTTGGATCTTAGATTACTACTCACAGGCTTTTAAGACTCTAGTCACTACTCACCAAAGTAGGATGTAGAACAATGTTTTTGTGTACTACGTTATGCCAGTTGAGCTTGGTATCCCCTGTGACCATCATCGTGAGGCCGCTGGCCCAGCGATTCACTCCCTTGAGATGTTTGGTTATGGCTAAGAAGTTAAAACTTTGCCCCCAATTAGTTCCACTATAAATATGGTCATTTTTATAGCGCATACAAATACATATATAGAAATATCATCTGCCAAACCTATATATGGTCATGGTTCACCTATGCATACCTGATCATCTTGCCCATCTACCAGTGTGTCCACCCATAGATTAATGTTTATTATCACTGATAATGCAGAATTATGGATGCAATAGTATTAACATTTGTTGTCTGTTCCCCTTGTGCTCCTTCCCATGTCTTCATTTTTCTTAGTGATATTATGTTGGTCACTTTCTTTTGGTATATTGCCTTTCCTTTCACCCAAATTAGTATGTGGTTCTTACATGTTCTCTAGCAATGTTCCTCTCCTCCCCTCCCATCCCTGTTAACTGACAAAGAAAGTTTCTTTCTGTGTATAAAGCTTCCCTGCTAATCACAGATTTTATTAAAGCAATTAGCTATATGTAACATCTGACTTTTTTGATTCTTATAGTGGACAAAGTTTTAAATACTGGAACCAAAATTCTGTCCAAAGAAAAGCACAGATATTATGAGAAGCAATATTAACACATAAGATGTGGAATTTTGGATTTTGTAAAATAGCATGTACATATATAGTACATGCAAGGATCCACAATACATGGCTGATTTAATGGCAATCAAATTTTAGTAGAATTTACTTGGTTGTAATATCTTCCTTTTAGGCTGGAGTAAGGTATATTAAAGAAGATCACAGAAATTACTCATTCTGGGAACAAAGACTTTTGAAAGCTGTCAGCTTGCTGACAGTTATGATGAACATTTATTCCAGACATATAAAACATATTAATCAAAGTTGTTCATAGGGTAGTGGCCAAAAAGGGTTACTTTATTTTTGAGAGATACTTTAAAAAAATGAAGAACATTGGTAATATGTAATCTATCAATACAAAGCTTTAATGTTTTTACTTCTTCAAAATGAGTAAATACTTTCCCTAGGATTACAGAATAAAGCATACTGCAGGAATCTGTTTATTATAAGACTATTTGCAAAAGACCTATGCACCATTCATTGAAACTTGAAAAAATACTAGAAAATATGGGTTGCATTTGCAAACTTCAGAGTATGACATGGAAAGCTGGCAAGCTGCCTGGCTTCTACTTAAAGGATTGTCATTCTGGGAAAAATAAATTTCTCTAACTAGACAAAAGTCAATGTTTTCATGTTTTACTGCAATCAAACTGATAGGGCTGACAATTTAATGTCCCAACACTTAAAATATCTGTGGATAATCAGTTACCTCAATCAATCATAAACACAAATCCTTCTACAGATATTTTCCACTTTTCAAAAGTTCACTTTAGGCTACTTTGCTTTTATGAGAGACCTTACATTATTAGTACCTGTTTTTGTGAACCAAAGGAAATCTAAAGAGGATTTTCACTTTTGTTAAAAAAGGCAAAAGTGAAACTAACATTCAGCATTTGTTTTGCAGTGAGCCATTAAAGAGGCAGTGCACACCCAGTGGTATTGCCAAGCTCCTTCTCTGAGAAATACACTCAGCATCTCAATATCAAAGCCACATAGCTTTAAACTATGTGTCTGAATACTTTATGTTAGTGCTATTTTAGGTTTTTTGTGTGATCTGGTAGGTTATTTTTTGGATCTGGGAATGCTCAAAAAATTTTTCACATATAAATTAATGGTAATTATTCTTTGCTTTACACTTCTTCAGTTTACGAAAGTTTTCATAGGAATGCTCCACCTTCGAAAAGTGGGGGAAACCTGTATTTTCAAATCCTTTATGTCTGTGACTAAGATATGAAACAGTTTATGATACCCTTTCCCTGCAACACCTCGCCATCTATCCCCTACCATCCTCTTAATATTCCTGATTTGCCTTTATCTATGCAGGTATTTATACACGTTGTGCACCTGGAAATAACTTTTAACAACTCAAATGTGATCAAATTTAGAAACTTTTCTTTCAGTGTCCTGTTTTATTTAATTTTTATGGGGAGTTTATAGCCTCTAAGCCTGTCAGAAAAATGTGGAAGTGTGCCGGAATTCCAGCTGAAGACATCATTACAAGTGAAAAAATGCTCAAGGCTTTTTCCAAGTGGGTGCTGAAACATACATTCTCCTTTTCTGACTCCAGGGGATGCTAGTAGCTACCCCACACAGACAGGTATTTTGGGGTCAAATAAATAGTAGAGTGCTGGTCCCTTGGGATTTCCTGGCAAGCACATTGAATGGCTAGCTTCTGAAAACTAATCATAATGATGATGATGCTAAAGCAAGAAGGCAGTGACAACAATACAAAAAGGCGCCTGCGGAATTGGATTCCAGGTAGCACTAGATTTGACAGAGCTGACAGGTTTAGTTCACTAAGCTTTGGTATTGATAATGATAGGAAACTTCAGACAGTTTTAGAAATCTTTTTCTATTAAGATATGCTGTAGTGTTTCTGTAACATGAGAGCACATTTACTGGGGCACACCATTCTTCATTTATGATAAAAATTGACATGAATAGTTTTACATTCTTAACAGATAATTACTCCAAATTCTCAATAAGCCAAATGTCTTGTTTGGAATATTCTTTCACATATTTTTTTTTATGTATGGTATATATGTGTGTTATGTATATAGAGACATAAATCCAGCACTACTACCTCCTTTTTGTTTCTTTGATTATTTGGGGCTTTGCAATCAAGCTAAGCATAGTTTTAGGACCCTTGGGGCAGCATCTTTTAGTTCTTCGTCAGGCTGCATTGCAAAACAATCAATCTTACTCTTGCACTCACTTGGCGGAAGTGCCACGACATGAAGAGTGCAGTGCTTTGCTCTTGCCATGAAGCCTGGGTGACAAAAGTTTTTACAAGAAGCTGACTGTATTTTGGGTTATGAATATGCAATGACTCTCATTAGTATTGAAGCACCAGAGCAGGGGCTGACATCCCCCGCTACTTTGAGTTGCTGCAAAATCGGCTAATGAATTGTCTCACTCTTTCACTCACACAGTATGCTGTTGTGGCTTCCAAGTTTCAAGGGGAGTCGCCCAGTTTGAAGAAGACCATTGACTGCAGAAATTAATCATCAAGAACTACTCTTGATTTTGTGAAACAGTGATTAGATTGTCAAAACAGAAAAGCACTAAACTTTGCATATGATTGTATCATGAATAAGAAAATTTAGAAAGAGATGAGAATGTACACATGTACTTATATTCATCACTGTATATAGATGCTTCCATCCTGGATCATTGTACAGTATGTGTATCTATATATAGATGAAATCAAGTCATAGAAATCTAACATTCTGCTGGTTTGTCGATTATCCTTCCAAATAGAACAAACAGAGATAATAGAAAATTCCTAAAATGAATAGAGCTGAAACACAAAGTTATTCCATCAACCCTTTACTGTATTCTTCCTTTCTATTTTATTCCTGGGACTCTGCCAAGCATTTTGCAGCTCATGCACATACATCTTTCATGAATATGTTACTGATAAGGATATGTTTCTAGCCACTGATTAAGATATCTGAGCTGATTTGCAGTGTGTAAAAAGATGCGAAGTGCTCAGAAACCATTTAGAATGGTCCCTTTTCAATAGAATAAATTAAATGTGTTTTTCCATCCCTCCTTGAAATTTCCTTTCAAGTAGAAAAGAGCTTCTGTGGCTTGCTGCAGATTATAAAAGATGAATTGAATTGCAATTGATAATATATGCTAAAAGGTAAGAGATGTGTTGTAAGCTGTGCAAATATGGCAATGAACAGAGAGTAAGTCCTTATATTAAGGTGCTCACTTCTACAGTCGTTTATTTAATCTGCGATGGAAAGGCATCCCTTGCAAGGAAGCAGATGGATGTTATGCTTGTCGAGCTTTAGAGGGTGGTGTTACTATAATTGCCATATCAGTTTGATCCATCACTAAAAACAAGAAAAAATAAAGCCCAAGAACATATACATATAAAAGTATCAAATATATAGCTTAAAAATGCAGCTCTAACAAAAGTGGCTCGAGTATCATACATCAAACACTTGTTACCTCAGCTGGCCTTACTGACTGCACATGACTAAGTACAAATCAGTGCAAAACTCTCAAGAAAGATGAAACCAGTCTGGGCCTTTGCAAAGACCATCAGTCATTCTACAGAACCATAATATTATTTGCTCAAGTAATCCTTTGCTTCCTATTTAAGGGATATAATAAACCCTCATCCCTAAACCAAAGTCACAGAGGGAAATTTTTTTTTGTTTTGTTTTCAAATTGAACATATTTTAAAGAAGATCAATGATATCCAGTCACATAGCAAGCTACTGATTTATTCAGTTATTTCAATGATTAAACCTTTCATTTCTAAATTTCCAATTCTCGTTGCACTTTATTGTCACTATATGCTTTTAAAACAGTTTTTGTTTTAAAATACATGTATATGTATATATATGGTAGACACCACTCACAAGAATTTTCTGATTCATGTGTGCTTTTTTCCAAGGCATACAAATCTTTTCTACTTTAAGACAAAAGTCTCCCCAGGTACGTTAAAATAAAGTATTCATATATTTTTAAAAATATGAAAGTGGAAACACATCCAAGAAAACAATTATATGCAATCAAATTAAAATTTAATGGAAATATCAACTAAGACCTGTTACTGTGAATGTAGGCATCACATTATAAGTGAAAATATTTTTATTTTAATTGTAACTAAGATGATTTTGATTTGAATCTGTAGTTAGTATCTACGTTCTAGACTTTGTGACTATTGTGAAAACATTATTTATGGAAGGTTTATCCAAATATAATTTGGTGCTTGTTGCTTTTATCAAGCACAGAAGTCTAATGAAATAAAACACAAAGAACGTGTGCTCCTTACATATTTATGAGTGTTTGCTGGCAACCATTTACTACACTTCAACACAATCACAATACAATTGTAACAGCAGACAAAGCAATATGTTCCATTGCTTTTATTCATATTATGTTAAGCTTTCTGATCACATACCTGCAATAGAATATGGTCATTTTAAAGAGAACAGCAAATGAAGATTTAGAAAAGTATTTGATCCCCTTTTCTACACTCTGTAGAATACATGATCATAATTAGTATTCTGACATAGTTCTAAGAAGTGGACCCAGAGTTATTGGAGTGCTTTATAGGAAGTTAGGGATCCATGCTTTCTGTCTGTCTGTCTCTCTGCCTCTGTCTCCCTCTTCCACTCACACACATATACATACATGTGCACATGTGCAGTGGGGAGGGGAAAGCATGAAAGAGGAGTTGAGCCTTTGATGAGTTTACCTAAATTTTTGCAAGCAGAAGCTGTTTTAACTTTGGCATGCATGTAAGATTTGTGCTTTTTAGTTTAGTAAACTGTTTTTGAATTACATGTGGATGGGGACATCGTAATTTTTTTCAGTCTTTAGGGTTTCTAGAGTTCTTGATCTAACCTTGAATAGACTAAGGAGTTTACCATCAGCAAATGCTACTTAGACCTATCCTTGTCAGCCATAAGTGAACATTTATTGAATACAATCTGGGTGGTGAAGGTGGGAGGAAGGTGAGTTAGGAAAATACAGAAAGAAGAATCCTGGGTACCAGGAAGTTTACAATGTTAGGGTGAAAGATCACACAGGGCACAATGGAAATTCATTTTCAGAGCTGTATATCAACAAGTAAGGAGTTCTGGTGGTGTAGTGCCTAAGACATCTGACTGTTAACCAGAAGACTGGTGATCCAAACCCACCACCAGCCACCCTGCAGAAGGGAGATGGGACAATCTACTTCTGTAAAGATTTACTGCCTCAGAAACCCAGTGGGGGTCACTATGAATCAGAATCAATTCGATGGCAGTGAGTTTGGTATTGGTTTTTTATATCAAGTAGTGCAGATTAATTTAGTTCACATTGAAGTGCAGAAAGAGCCCTGATGGTACAATGGTTAAACGCTTGGCTGCTAACTGAAAAGTGGATGGGTTGAACCCACTCAGTGGCTCCGTAGGAGAAGAGACCTGGCAATCTGCTCCCACAAAGTTTAAAGCCTAGGAAATCCTAGGGGCAGTTCTACTCTGCTATATGGGGTCTCTATGAGTCGGAATCTACTCAGTGGCATGCAACAAGTGCCAGCATGGTTCAGAGCTGCCATTTAGATGTGAGATCAGCCCCAGGAAGACCATCTGTAGAAGACCACCCACAAGGAGACACAAGCTTCCACCTGGATTTTACAAATCTAAATATTTTATCAGAATTTAGCTTACTCTGACAGGACAACAATGTTTCTAAAATTCATGTAAATTACAATTGTGACATTTCTTTCAGAAGGGATACAATTTGGAAGTTTATAATTGTGTGTTTGTAATGTTCTTTTTATTTTTCTAACTCGTAAAATTAAAAAAAAAAAATAACCCCCAAACCCAAAAGTTGTATACCACAACTTTGTTTTTGTTGTTAGCTGCTCTTGAGGTGCGCCTTGATGATGGTGATCCCATCCACGCACAATGGAACAAAATGTTGCCTGGTCCTGTGCCGTCCCCATTATGGTTGTGGATTGAACCATTGTGATCCATTGGATTTTCATTGCTTGGTTGTTTTTGAAAGTAGATCACCAGGCCTTTCTTCCTAGTTTGTCTTAGTCTGGTAGTTTCACTGAAACCTGTTCAGCATCATAGCAACATGCAAGCCTTCACTGCCAGATGGATGGTGGCTGCATTGAAGTGCATTGGTCAGAGACGGAACCTGTGTTTCTCACATGGAACACAGGAATTCCACCATTATCAACAGTGATTCCTTTTAAATGTAAAGAAAGACAAGAGTGAGAGAACATACATTTAAAAAAAAATTAGAGTGGCATTTTAAGCAACCTCCTTTCTTTTTTAACTATCTACTTTGCCTAAGCATATGTATAAATATTGATTCCATACTGATGCCTAGCAAGATTCTGCGGAGATTTTTAAGTTGTGTATCAGCAGAATTACTGTCATTGTATACCCTCAGAGGAGGGTAGGACTTTTATTCTTTGGTTGGGTCCCTGAAAACTGATACAACTATTTGATTACTAGCACAGGCCTTTCCCTCAGTAAAACTGTGGTTTACCCACTACCCTTTATTTTCATCCTCTTTGCCTTTACCCCCTCCCACTCTCCTCAGATGGTAATGATAAAGACATAGGATTAACTCCTCCCATGGGCATTTGTTTTCCTCATAGGAAAGTTTGGGGTTTAGTGTGAGTGTGTTTGATATAGGAGCTCTGATGGCCCTGCGGTTAAGGCATTGGGCTGTTAGCCAAAAGGTTGGTGGTTCAAACCCATGAGCCACTCTGCAGGAAAAAGATGAGGCAGTCTGCATCTGCAAAGATTTATAGCCTTGGAAACCCTATGGGTGTCACTATGACACTATGAGTCAGAATTGACTCTATGGTAATGGGTTTGGTTTGAGTTGATGTTTGATATGTGGCAGGCAATGTGCTAGGTGCTTTACATATGTTGTTGCAACTCAAGTAAGTCTGCATGAGTGAAAATAGAGGAATACAGAGAAATGTATTAAGCTGTCAGGAAAACATCCCAAAGTCTACGTTCATTGAACTACATCAGAACATTTTAAGACCCACAAAATCTATGCTGGAAGTTTAGAGTTTGTGTTAGTCCCACAGGAAAAATGCTTTTGGCTGGAAGTGTTGCCCTGGTGCCCTTCAAATTAGATGAGGTGGATCTAATTAGTTCTGCTAACTCATAAGGCCAGCTTTGTAAAGGTGCACTTTAAGTCTTTTAAATGCAGGCTTATTTCAGGGAAATTTTAATCTTTGTTTTGAATTTATTCAATTCAATTTAATGAACATTTATTGAATGCCTGCTCTTTGCCAGGCACTGTGTTAGATGCTGATGGTACAATTTCTTTAGAGAAAAAGACATTGTAAGACATTATAAATAGCTATAATATAATTCACTGAATGCTATAATTGAGGCATGTGCAAGGGATCATGGGAATATATGAGGGAATAATTAATTCTGCCTTGAGGGAAGATGTCAAGAAATGCTATATTTGAGCAGAAACTTGAAGGACAAGAAACAAGAATTTTCTAAAATATAGGAGAAGGAGGGCAAGAATTCTTTTCAGGTGACGGAAACAGCATGTGCATGCCTGTGATGTTTAGAGTATGGTAAGAGTGGTAGATTGTAAAAACGCCTAAAAGTTATTCTTTTTCCTATATCGAACACCTGACATTATGACATTGCAGATCCATTAAGAGGTAGTCTATTTTCTTATCACTGAATCTAGTTGGTCAGGTGACTCACAATGACCAATGACCAATGGGCAGTAACAAATGTAAAATATTCACAGACTTGAAAAATGCTTGTACACTGGGGCTTATGATGTTACTATACTTGGAACCCAACCACCTTGTGGATGATCCCAGATTAGTTTGCTGGAAAATGAGTGGCCTACCCAGAGGACAATTTAGTCCTTGGTGGACAGTTCGCTAACTACTCTACACGGGAATGAGATCGTCTTAGATATCTAATTACTAGTTGATTCACTATTTGACCATAGACACATGGCAGAGCTCAGGGAAACTCAGTTCAGACTGAATAATCACCCAGCCAGTTTGAAGAATTATGAACTAAATTGTTATAGCCACTAGGTATAGGGTATTTTGTTATGCAGCAAAAGCTAACTAATACACAGGATGTGTGAGTAGAGTACAGGGAAGAAGCTGTGACTGAAGATGAAGAAGGTTCTTAGTGTTTTAGATATCATTCTTAGGAGTTTAGATCTATTTTGTTGGACTGAGTTTTCCAAACTTCATATATTTGTGTGCCATTTTTTATCTTTTCCTTTTTTAAAAAATAATCTGCATACTACCTTATTTAATTAATTTTTCAGTAAGTTGTCTGATTTTTATATGAAAAATTATTTAAAATATTTAACAGCAAATACTATTGACTTGAAAGCCCATTTTAATGTGTTAATTCTGCTTTTCTCAACCTATTAAAATGTATAAAAATAAAAAAAGCATTGATCTGTGTGCTACCTAAAATCATCTTGTATATTATGAGTGGTACATTATAAAATTCCTTGATTTAATCAGTAGAAATCAGGAGCAAGTGGAGAATAGATAGAGGAGGGGAAGCTGATGTAGAAGTGTAGGAGGGAGATGGTTCATGGTAGAGAGACTTAAGATGCATTCCTGAGGAAGAAGTCAAAGGACCTAATGTGACAGATTTCATGCATGTGGGGAGAGAATGGGAAATGTGAATGGAGGATTGTTGTTAGGTGCTGTTGAATCAGCTCCAACTCAGTGACCCAGTGTACAAAAGAGCAAGATGCTTCCCAGTCATGTGCTGTCCTTGCAGTCCTTGCTATACTTGAGAGCGTCATTGTAGCCACTGTGTCAATCTATCTTGTTGAGGGTCTTCCCTTGTTTTGCTGACCTTCCACTTTACCAAGCATGATATCCTTCTCCAGGGAATGGTCCCTTCTGACCAATGACCAAAGTAGATGAGATGATGTCTGGCCAGCCTTGCTTCCAAAGGGCATTCTGACTGCATTTCTTCCAAAACAGATTTGTTCATTCTTCTGGTAGCCCATGGTATTTTCAGTACTCTTCAGTGACACCACAGTTTAAAAGCATCAACTGTTTTTTAGTCTTCCTTATTCATTGTCCAGATTTCACATGTATATGAGGTGATGGTAAAAACATGGTTTGGGTCAGGTGTACTTTAGTGTTGAAAATGACATCTTTGTTTTTTAACATTTTGAAGAGGTCTTTTGCAGCAGATTTGACCAGTGCAATAGTCATTTGATTTCTTGACTGCTGCTTCCATGGGTATTGATTTTGGATCCAAGTGAGATGAAATCCTTGACAAATTCAGTCTTTTTTTTTTCTATTTATCATGAAGATGCTTATTGGTCCAGTTGTGAGGATCTTTATTTTTTTTATGTTGAGATATAATCCATATTGCAGACAGTAGTCTTTAATCTTCATCAGTAAATGCTTCAAGTCATCTTCACTTTCAGCAAGCAAGATTGTGTAATCTGCATATTGCAAGTTGTTAATAAGCCTTCCTCCAATCCTAATGCTGCGTTCTTCTTTGTAGAATCCAGCTTCTTGGATTACTTGCCTAGCATACAGATTGAATAGATATGGCAAGAAGATACAATCCTGACACACAACCTTCCTGATTTTAAACCGTGAAGTATTTCCTCATTCTGTTTGAATGACAGCCTCCTGATTTATGTATAGGTTTCTCATGAGCACAGTTAAGTGTCCTGGAATTCCCATTCTTTACAATGTTATCCATAATTTGTTATGATCCACACAGTCAAATGCCTTTGCAAAGTCAACAAAACACAAGTAAACATCCTTTTGGTATTCTTTGCTTTCGGCCAAGATCCTTCTGACATCAGCAGTGATATCCCTCATTCCACGTCCTCTTCTGAATCCCGCTTGCATTTCTGGAAGAACTCTGTCAATATACTACTGGCAACCATTTCTGAATTATCTTTAGTAAAATTTTACTTGTGTGTGATAATTAATGATATTTTTTGATAATTTCTATGTTCTCTTGGATCACCTTTCTTTGGAATGGGCACAAATATGGGTCTCTTCCAGTTAATTGGTCAGGTAGCTGTCTCCCAAATTACTTGGCATAGATGAGAAAGTGCCTCCAGTGTGGCATCCATTTGTTGAAACATCTCAATGAGTATTCCCTCAATTCTTGGAGCCTTGTTTTTTTGCCAATTCCTTCAGTACAGCTTCAACTTCCTCCTTCAGTACCATTGATTCTTGATCATGTGCAACCTCCTGAAATACTTGATCATTAACCAATTCTTTTTTGTACAGTGACTCTGTGCATTCCTTTCATCTTCTTTTGATGCTTTTTGCGTCGTTCAATATTTTGCCCATGTTGTTGTTGTTAGGTGCCATCAAGTCAGCTCTGACTCATAGCGACCCCATGTACAACAGAATGAAACACGTCCTTGTCCTGTGCCAACCTCACAGTCCTTGCTATACCTGAGCCCATCATTGCAGCCACTGTGTCAATACATCTCATTGAAGGCCTTCCCCTTTTTTCCTTTTTTGCTGACCATCCACTATATCAAGCATGATATCCTTCTCCAGGGAATGGTCCCTTCTGACAACATGACCAAAGTAAGTGAGATGAAATCTGGACATTCTCTCTTCCAAAGAGCATTCTGGCTGCATTTCTTCCAGGACAGATTTGTTCATTCTTTTGGCCATCCATGGCACTTTCAGTATTCTTTGCCAACACCACAACACAAAAGCATCAACTTCTTTGATTTTCCTTGTTCATTGTCCAGCTCTCACAGGCATATGAGGCTAGTGAAAATACCATGGCTTGGGTTAGGCACACCTTAGTCTTCAAGGAGACACCTTTGGTCTTCAGCACTTTAAAGAGGTCTTTTGCAGCAGATTTGTCTAGTGCGATACATTGTCTGATGTCTTAACTGCTGCTTTCATTGATGTTGATTGTGGAACCAAGCAATATTAAATCTTTAACAACTGCAGTCTTTTCTCCACTTATTGTGAATTTTGTCCATAGAATCCTTCAATATTGTGACTCGAAGCTTGAATTTTTCCTTCAGCTCTTTCAGCTTGAGAATTGCTGAGCATGTTCTTCCCTTTTGGTTTTCTAACTCCAGGTCTTTACACATTTTATTATAGTAATTTATGTTGTCTTCTTGAGTTGAAACCTTCTATACAGTTCTTTTATCTTGTCATTTCTTCCATTCACTTTAGCTATTCTCTGTTCAAGAGCTAGTTTCAGAGTCTCTTCTGACATCCATTTTGGTCTTTTCTTCCTTTCCTGTCTTTTTAATTACCTTTTTCTTTCTTCATGTATGATGTTCTTAATGTCGTCTCACAATTCATCTGGTTTTGGTCATTGGAGTTCAGTGCATCAAACATAATCATTAGATGTGAGTCTTGGCTTCAAATATTATTTTTGAAGTCATCAGCATATAATTGGTAGATAGGTGTCATGAGAGCATATGATATAACTTAGAGGAAATTTTTCCTCCACCTCAAAGGATGTGAGGGACATGATTTACTCTAGCCAGAAATAGTGAATGGTTCATATATCTAATGATTCTCAGCTAAGTGTGGAAGATATCTGTGTAATTTGATAAAAGGCTCCTGCAAAAGGGGCAAGGAGGCCCCATCTTCTGACCTCCTCTAACCTTGCAAGAGGAAGACAGAATCACCATCAGTAGCCCAAGGCCTATTCCCACGAGGCCAGACATTGCTCCCTCCCTCCAGCCCTGTCACCAACCCTGACACCAACCATTCCTCTCGCAGTACCCACCACCTCTCTGCAGGCTTGACAATTTGCTGCAGTGGCCACACAGAACTCACAGATTATGGGGTTTATTAGGGAAGCAACAGGCTACAATTCAAGTTCAGGAACACACTCAATCTCTCTCAGCCTGTTGTCTCTCAGCCAACAGTCTCTCTCAGTCTCTCTCCCAGCAGTGCATGTCTGTCAGTGTCTCTCTCAGCAGTGTGTGTCTCTCACACCTCTCAGCTGGCAGTGAGAGATTCTCTCTGCCTCTAGGAGGGCTCCTTTTGAGCCTGGCAGAATGGCCAAACTTACCAATTCCAACATTAGAATTCTATACACTTGAGCAAGAAGGGGGAGCTCTGGTAGCATAGTGCCTAAGGCATTTGACTGCTACCAGAAAGCTGGCAGTCCAAACCTACCAGCCACTCCTTGGAAGGAAGGTTGGGCAATTTACTTCCATAGTGATCCTGCCTTGGAAACCTAAGGAGGGGTTGCTATGAGTAGGATCTGACTCAATGGCAGTGAGTTTGAGTTGAGAGAGAGAGAGAGAGAGAGAGAGAGAGAGAGAGGGAGAGAGGGATGGAGAGAGAGAGAGAGAGAGAGAGAGAGAGAGAGAGAGAGAGAGAGAACTTCCCAGAAGATTGCTTCATGCTGCTTGCAACAGAAATACCCCAAGTGGATAACTTTAACAATCAAGAGCTACTCAGTTGCTCACAGCAAGTTCTACCATGGAGTTTACAAAGATTATGGCTAGAAAAGTCATATTACATAATTTACTACACTGCAACTCCCAAGTGGTTTTGATATACTGCCTCTCACCCTTATTGATTTAGAATGCAATGAGGACAGGGCTAAAGTAGAGGAACTGGTGAAAAGGACAGAGTGTTCTCCTCTAAGAGGAAGAGACCTTTTACAAATGTGAAGGAACTTTAAGATGAAGAAGTGAGTCATGGGGCTGGCTAAATTCTGTAGAGATATTTGGTAGTATGAGAATTAATCTTTAATCAAAACTGGTTCATTAAAGTGTGGTATGTATCCCAAAACAGGAGCAGAGTAAGTGGTGAATAATTTATGCAGAAGTATTTTGTATTTGACACTCCATAAGCCTTGTTTTCTCCCTTAAACATTCAAGTCAGACAGAATTTCTAGTTGTGGTACTATGAGCTCCAAAATCAATGTGAATTTTTAAAATTTTATTTTCTCTAACCATGATCATTGTCTTAGAAGAGTACCTGTTTGGACACCATAGTCCTGATCTCTTATGCAAGGCAATGTATGAGCCTGTTTTCAGGAAATAATGCTAGGGGTAAGGATGTCAGTTTCTTTTTATGGCTACTCCACACATAGGCCTCCTCACCTCTGCCACCTGTGGTTCCCAGAAGTAACTTACTTATCTTATGAAGGTTTGGGTTGATGGAATGAATATACTTTACTGGCAGAACCAGAATGCCATCAACCTATGCTCCTCAGGTAAGTTTTACACTCATATTAACTGTTTTTTTTTTTTTTTATTATTATTATTTTAAAAGTGAAATGAATTTACACCTGGATTTGCCTTCAGCTAAGGAAAGTCTCAAGATAAGGACAGCAGAGTTTCCTCAGACTATGGTTTGGTGCCCTGCCCATCCTGCTTAGAGAATTCTCAGCAGCACACACTCATTTGACATCTGGTATTCACAACTCCTATGAGACTGACTTCCCTCTAAATGTGTCCTGAAAGCATTCCTGCTGTGCCTTTTCTAAGTGTAAACACACCATAGAAATGAACAAATAAAGACCCAACTTTCTGGGAAGGAATCAAGAGACCCCTTACCCAGCTGGAAATCTGGATTTTGATATCCTGCTTCAGGAAATTTGACCAGCCATTGGGGTTGAGGCTGTTGTCTTGTACACTTGGCACCTTAGTCCCTTTCAACTTCTAAACTCTTCAAGTGCTGTCCATAGCCTTTGTTCTGAGTCATCCAGCTGAGGAAAATTGCTGCAAGTCCTTTATAAGGATGAAATAAGGCTTGTCTTTCATCATAGAAATGGAGCACTGGCAGCACAATGTTTAGGTGCTTGGTTGCTAACCAAAAGGTCAGTAGTTCCATTTTTGCTTTGAACTCTTTAGCCACTCTGCAGAAGAAAGTTGAGGCAATCTGCTCCCATAAAGATTTACAACCTTGGCAACCCTAGTGGCAGCTCTACTCTGTCTTATAGGGTTGCTATGAGTTGGAATCAACTTGATCTCAGTGGGTTTTCATTAAAGATTCATTAGCGCAGCTGGATTTACTTATTGTGGTGCAGTGAATTACTTAATATGGCTCTTTTAGCCATGGTCTTTGTCATCTATCAGATGACTGGGTTGGACTATGCAAATGTGAGGTGCTTGTAGCCCATTAAGGAGATTGGATAGCTTATTAATAATGTGAATAAGGTACATGGCACCCTTGTGGGTGTGGGACTGCAAATAAGGTCTATGGAACCCTAATGTGAGGATTGGTCAGTTTTGTTATCTCACTAAGCTTAAAATAAGCCTAGAGATGGTAAAGGGGGATCTCACTACCATCAAGACAGAGAAGAGCCCAGAGTGGAGCACCTCTTTGGACTTGAGATCCCTGCATTGAGATGATAGCAGAAAGATGGCAGAGAGATGGTGGCAGCAGCAATAGCATCATAAACAAGAGACTGGCAGGAAACAGAGTGGTGGGCTTGTTGGCCCACTGAGTGAGAAAGCTGAGTGCCTTTGGGCAGGAAGCTTGCTTTCTGAGTGGGATGCATCTATCGGCAGAGCTGAAAGAGCTTTGTAACACTTGCCAAAGCAGGGCAGAAGCCTTGCCGAGAAAAGCCAGAGAGATGTGCCTGCAGGCATGACCTAGAGGAGGCTGTCCTGATCAAATAATTGTGTCCTGAGTGTTCCCTAACCTGAATTGTAATGCGTTACTTCCCTAATAAACCCCATGTTGTTGTTGTTTTTATGTGCCGTCGAGTCGGCCCCGACTCATAGCAACCCCTCCTTGGGTTTCCGAGGCAGTATCACTACGGAAGTAGGATTGCCCAACCTTCCTTCCGAGGAGTGGCTGGTGGGTTTGAACCTCCAGCTGTCTGGTTAGCAGGCAAGTGTCTTAGCCACTATGCTACCAGAGCTCCTAATAAACCCCATAATCATGGCTATTATCTGTGAGTTATGTGTGGCCATTGCAATGAATTATTGAACCCAGCAGAGAAGCAGAGAGTGCCATGGGAGGGACAGTTGGTGTCAGAATTGGCAAAAAGGTTTGGAGGGTGGCAGCATGTCTGGCCTCATAGGAATTAACCTTGGGCTGATACTGCAGATGGCGATTCTGTCTCCCCCTTGTGAAGTTACAGGAGGTCAGAGGATGCCACGCCCATGCCCCTTTTGTACTTATTTACAGTTGTAAATGTGGCACTGTATTTACCAAAGTAGGGGACACATTTTAAAATAATTAAAGCAGTCTAAAGGTAACTCTGGTAGCATAGTGGCTAAGACACTTGCCTGCTAACCAGACGGCTGGCGGTTCAAACCCACCAGCCACTCCTCGGAAGGAAGGTTGGGCAATCCTACTTCCGTAGTGATACTGCCTCGGAAACCCAAGGAGGGGTCGCTATGAATCGGGGCCGACTCGACGGCACATAACAACAACAACAACAACAAAGGTAGCTCTACAAATAAACACATTCATTTCCACTTGTTTTAATATGAAGGTAAAATATTCAAATGGTAAAAGAAAATGGTTATAAAACAAGAAAACTGGAGTACCAAAATAGTAAAAGGAAAGCCCTTTCACTTTTCCTTGCTGTGGTACTAACTTTCCAATTCCATTTTTGCTTTAGCCTAATGAATGCATTTTAAGTAAAACTCGTGTGCACTCTTTGCTCTGTCTTGGTACTACTACAAATATCAGCTCAGCCCCTCTTTTAGATCCACTTCATAGGAAACACAGGCTTGAAAACTCTCCCCATGGTTTTGTCTGAACTGGCTGCCATTCTGCAGCACCTACTAGATGGCGATTGCTGGAGTGAGAGAATTGGAAAGCTATGCAAGGCAGAGCGAACACTTAGCTGAGTGAGTCAGGCGGGCCTTCGTGAAAGGATGTGGATGAGCCAGAGAGTAATGGGAAAATAGGGGGTCATTGCTAATTTTGATGTGGGGAGATCTGAAAGGTTCTTCTGCATGCAGGGATATTTGAATATTTGGCAAACAGCTGGCTGGGCTCTAGGAGAGTGTCTCTTGATTCGCTTCCTCAGATGTTCAAAGATAAAATGAGGCAGCCCACACGCCAGCACATAGCTCATAGTCTTGCAGTCAGTTTTGAATTTAGATTTGAATTGTGATATCAATGTCGTGGTGGCACATGCTCTGAGAAAGTACTTACAGAGAATAATTGAAAGATTCAGTGTGAAGCTTCTGAAAGCCATAATTTAAAGTTCCAGAAGCATCCATATTACTCTCACTATTAAAATTTAAAGTGACAGAAGCCCAATTATGTATGGTTATTTTCTTAAATAAAATCATATTTCTACCCCCAAGTGAAAGATTCATTGCTGCCCACTAATCTCTATCGGGAGGGCCAACCTCAGTCGCTTCTAGTATCGTCAGCGAAGATGGTTAGTTTTATTCTGGGGACAGTGAAGTGGCACTGGGGAAGCAAAGCAAGGCCTCCACGGAGGAGCTAGACTTGCAGGAGGCTGATTTGCATGATAATCACCATTATGGATCCTCTCTGGTGCCAGCCTCCACACTTAACCAAATTCAGTATAACTTTAATAGCAGCTGAGAAGCCCTGGTTTGGGTTGTAGCACACATTTCAAAACCTAAATGACGTCAAAAACTGCTAGTTAGATGGGGTAGCTGGTTTTAAAACTAAACCACACCAAGGAGTGGAGATTTGTAACACAGCTTAAAAACTTGATCAATGATAGAACTTTGGGTGACTTTTCCTCTCCTTTCAACTCAAAGAAATCTATTTTACAGAAACCTGTCTTACTAGGACTTTTGTGGCCATTGAAACCATGACATGACAGTGTTGTGTGCCCTCAAGTCAATTTCAACTCATAGTGACCCCATGTGATGTGAGGAGAAATCAGTGGAAATATAGAAACATTTGTAGTGCAGAAATTTTAGTCTCTATCAGTTGAAAGTAGGGAGTCAGACTTTTAGACTGAATTTTTCCATCAGTTTATTTGCTCTGTTTGATTTTACTTTATATTGCATTATGATTTAGGGAATATGGTATAATGGTAGCCAGAAATGCAGTGAAAAATTGCATAAACAAATAAACAAACAAAACCCAAACTCACTGCCATCGAGTTGGTTCTGACTCACAGCGACCTCTCCTTGGATTTCTGAGGTGGTATCTCTACAGAAGTAGATTGTCCACTCTTCCTTCCGAGGAGTGGCTGGTGAATATGAACCGCCAGCCTTCTGGTTAGCAGTCTTCTGAATTTTCTCAGCATGTATATAAATGTATGTATTTTTTACATATATTTTTATCTGAATGTCTATATAGATAGGAATAGACATACCCACTGCCACTGAGTTGATTCTGACTCATAGTGACCCTCACTGGTTTTCCAAAGTGGTAAATTTTTATGGAAGTAGATTGCCCCATCTTTCTTCTGCTGAGTAGCTGGTGGGTTTGAACTGCTAACTTTCTGGTTATCTGTCAAATGTCTTAAGCACTACACCACCACAGCTCCTTAGAAATACGCATATCTACATATTTATACTTATTTTTATATAATCTCTCTCTACATATATTAATATATAAACAGTTGTTTTTTTTTTCTAAAAATGGTATCCCACTATACATTTTGTTTTACATCTTTCTTTCTTCACTGCATACATTTTCACGTCAGTAAATAGAGTCCTGCTTTATATTTCTAATGCATATACAGTGTTCTATGCTATGTTGTTGTTGTTATGTGCCATTGAGTTGGTCTGGCTCACAGTGACCCCTCCTTGGGTTGCCGAGGCAGTATCACTATGGAAGTAGATTGCCCAACCTTCCTTCTGAGGATTGGCTGGTCCTAAGAATGGTCTGTAATTAACCGTTCTTCAACTGTGGGCCATTTAGGTCATTGCACACTTTTGCAATTACAAACAGTGCTGCAGTGAATATGGTAGTGTATTTATCTTTTGATATCTAAGGAGATAGAAGAGAGCAGAGAGAGAAGAACCTCAGTATCAGCAAGATAAAAGAGCCACGAGTGAAGTGCATCCTTTGGACCTAAGTTATCTGTGTTAGGAACTTCCTAGACCCAGGGAACGACTACTACCAGCTGCCCATTAGAACTAGAAGATATCCGAGTAACCTCAAGGACACTCCAGACCTGGATGACTGAAAAGGTGCGACATTCCCCTTGTTACTCTTATACCCCACACCTGCTTGGTGAATGGAGGTTCGGCCATCCCCCACTCCCACCCACCTTCTGGGCCCGCAGGAACTCCATCCCACTCTGTGTGCTTGGATGGAGCCTGGGTGCCCTGCCCTGCCCTCCCCAATTTTTTCCTTTTTCTTTTTCATTTTCTTTTTGTTTTTCTCTCTTTCTTTTTTCTGGATTTTAGTTTGCTTGCTTTTGTCTGTTTTAAAAATACTACTATTATTAATACTTTTGTCCTTCTTACTATTATTCTTTATTCTTCCCCTCCCAGGTCCTAGTTTTCAGATTTTTTCTTTTCCCTGTTCCTGGTTGCAATTTTTTTTTCCTTATTCTTTTTTTTCTCATGGTTAACCCTGTTCCTTGTTTTTCTTTTTGCGCTTCTACCATTTTTTTCTTCATTATTCTCCTTCTCTGCCTTTTTTCTCTTATTGCCCTATCCCCTATCCCCAGGAGCTCTGGTAGCATAGTGCCTAAGGCACTTGACTGCTCACCAGAGGGCTGGCGGTTCAAACCC
>NW_006921680.1:7850459-7851599 GCF_000298275.1 Orycteropus afer afer
ACAGCCCTATCCCCAGATGTTGCAGGTTTTCTTGTTTTTTTTCACTGATCTTCTTATTTGTCTGGAGGGTGTGGCCATTTTGATTGTTTACACATGGCAGCCATTTTGGATATTTAAAGTGACAGAGGGTGCAGCCATTTTGAATGTTTATAAGTGGCAACCATTTTGGATTTTAAAGTGATAGCATTCTCAATTGGATTCCAGGGACCTAAGAACAGGCAGCGAGGTGGGAAGCAGGGAGAGGAAAAAAAAGGCAAAGGGGACTGGAACAGATCAAGGAGTCAGCCACAGGGACCCAGATGAAGAGAGGGAACTCAGGCCATGCCCCACAAGGAGCAAGGCCAGAAGGAAGGGAGAGGACAGAAAAGGCAAAGGGGATAGGAACAGATGGAGGATTCAACTGCAGGGAGCCAGGTGAGGAGAGGGAACCCAGGCCACCCCCCACAATCAGCGAGGTGGGAAGCAGGGAGAGGACAGAAAAGGCAAAGGAGACTGGAACAGATCAAGGAGTTAGCCACAGGGATCCAGGTAAGGGTGGTTGGAAGGGTTTCCAATAGCTAAGGGAGACAAACTTGTCTGTCGGTTTGTCCTACTGTGGTGACATGTTGCTGTGAGTCTTGAGGCTGTGCCACTGGTGTTTCAAATCCAGTGGGGTGCACCTGTTGCACAGGTATCAACCCGGCTTGCAGACTGAGACAGACTAGGAAGAAGGAGGAGGCCATTCACTTGTCAAAGAATTGGCCAGGGAAAACTTTATGAATAGCAGAGAAACACTGTGTGATACATTACTGTGCAAATTTATGAATAGTCCAGAAACATTGTCTAATACAGAGGAGGAAGATGAGTCATTTCACTTAGAAAGCTCTCAAAGTAGGACTGGGAAAGAGCTGCATTATCAGAGTAAAATCAGCCTTACTCATATGGATAAGATAAAGCTTTCGAGACCTTCATTTGCTGATGTGGCACCACTCAAATTGAGGAGAAATAGCAGTAAACATCCATTAATAATAGGGACATGGAACATACAAAGTATGAACCTAGGAAAATTGGAAGTTGTAAAAAATGGAATGGAACACATAAAGATTGATATCCTAGGCATTAGTGAGCTGAAATGGACTGGTTTTGGCCATTTTGAATCAG
>NW_006921680.1:7854684-7862548 GCF_000298275.1 Orycteropus afer afer
CACTTGGTTATGCCAAGAGATTTGGAAGACAGCTACCTGGCCAACTGACTGGAAGAGATCCATATCTGTACCCCTTCCAAAGAAAGGTGATTCCAGAGAATGTGGAAATTATAGAACAATATCATTAATATTGCATGCAAATAAGATCTTACTGAAGATAATTAAAAAACGGTTGCAGCAGTATATTGACAGAGATCTTCCAGAGGTGCAAGCTGGATTCAGAAGAGAATGTGGAACAAAGGCTATCATAGCTGCTGTCGGATGGATCTTGGCTCAAAACAAAGAATATCAGAAAGATGTTTACTTGTGCTTTATTGACTATGCAAAGGCATTTGATTGTGTGGATCATGACCAATTATGGATAATATTGAGAAGAATGGGAATTCCCAAACACTTGATTGTACTCATTAGGAACCTGTACCTTGATGAGGAGGCTGTCATTCGAATGGAACGAGGGGACACTGCATGGTTTAAAATCAGGAAGGGAGCACGTCAGGGTTGTATCCTTTTCCCATACTTATTCAATCTATGTGCTGGGCAACTAATCAGAGAAGCTGGATCATATGAAGAAAAATGTGGCATCAGGATTTGAGGAAGAATCATTAATAACCTGAGATACGCTGATGATAAACTTTGCTTGCTGAAAGTGAGAATGACTTGAGGCAGTTAGTGATGAAGCTTGAAGAATACAGTCTGCAGTATGGATTACATTTCAATATAAAGAAACCAAAAATCCTCACAACTGGACCAATGAGCAGCATCACAATAAATGGAGAGAAGATTGAGGTTGTCAAAGAATTCACGTTGCTTGGTTCTACAATTGAGGCCAATGGTAGCAGCGTTCAGGACATTAGACGATGTGTAGCACTGGGCAGGTCAGCTGTGAAGGAACTGTTTCAAGTGTTGAGGAGCAAGGATGTCTCCTTGAGAACTAAGGTGCACCTGACACAGGCCATGATATTTCCAGTCACCTCATATGCATGTGAGAGCTGGACAATGAATAAGGAAGACTGAAGAAGAGTTGATGCTTTTGAGTTGTGGTGCTGGTGGAGAATGCTGAAGGTACCATGGACTGCCAAAAGAACTAACAGATCTGTCCTGGAGGAAGTGAAGCTGAGATGCTCCTTGGAAGCGAGAATGGCCAGACTTCGTTTCACCTACTTTGGTCCTGTTGTCAGAGGGTACCATTCCCTGGAGAAGGATGTCATGCTTGGTAAGGTGGAGAGTCGACAAAAGAGGGGGAAGCCTTTAACGAGATGGATTGACATGGTGGCTGCGACAATGGATTCAAGTATAGCAAGGATCATGGAGCTGGCAAGGGATTTGGCGGTGTTTCGTTCTGCTGTGCATGGGTTGGTATGAGTCAGAAGCAACTCTACTGCATCTAACAACAACAACAACAACAACAACATCATCATCTTTGTGACTTCATGCTAGTATTTCTGTAGGATAGATTCTTAGAAATGGAATCACTTGATCTCTGCTAAGACAATTGATTAATAACAGAGACTCATAGGCTGGGAAGGATTCTGAGAATAGCTCAGAATTTATCTCCTATTCTCAGGAAGAATATTTTCTTCTTGCTTTGTGGTTGAAGACTCCACATTCTTTATTTCTGTAATGGCTTCCAATGACTTGATGGTAATAGTCATGATACTTGGCAAGTGAGTTAGAAGTGAAAGTAGAAGACTATAAAATAAGGTAATGCTTTGGTGAGCCTAGTGCACTAACCAGTCAGACAGTGTGCATTTCCAAGATCATCAGAGTTACGGCAGATGTTTGAAATAATTTACATCCATATAGCAGGGAAGTTTATACTTTTTAAATTTCTTGTAGAGTAGTTATAGGAGGTAGGTTCACTCTAGGTGTATAAGACTGTTTAGACATCCTGTCCTCGGATGGCCCTCAGCAAGTGGGCCCTCCTTTAAGCCTTGGTTCTCTCATTTCTGAGGAGCAGGGGGACTGTTGAGAGTCCAAACTGACTATAGATCTGTCTGGTCCCACCACCTACCTCAAAGCATATCAGCCTGTGGAGATGGGTTGGGCTGCCCTTTACCTGATTGCTTTGCTTGTGTCTCAAGGCTATTTTCCTTGGAGAGAGGCAAGTGACAGCCCTTTTACAAGATGGCCCAAAGAAAATACAAAAACATTGATACAAAATGACAGAGCAGTAGGTTTCCAAGCTCTCCTCTAAAGCCTGGAGGATTTGTTTTGACTATTTGCTCCACTATGATAACCTACATGGGGGAAACCCTGTGTACTGTGGAACTGTCAGTCAGAGCAGCAGAAGCAGTGCTGCAGACGTGGACTAGACTGTCACATCTTGTGGATTTTCTCCACTCAGGGTACACATGGAAGCATGTCTTTAGTAGAGACAAGTGCAGCATGAGTAGCAAAGATGACCATATTAAACACCTAGGAGTTGTCACATGATGTGCACATTTATACACTGCAGAAAGAACCAGGCAGCCTGGTTATGTTACATCATTTCACTGCTTACCAAAGAGATTTCAAATGGACTTTTAATTATGATTGCTGATTTGCTGTGGCTATATTCCTTAATGTGAACCTTTAATTAGGATTAATTTTCTTTAATTGATGAATAGAGCACTTAAATTTATAGAGTTGAAATTTGTTGGTACATATTAGCAATATTATATTCTTACTTTTCCTGGAGTACAAATTATAGGCACTCCTTATCTGTTTTACTTTTGAGGTCACTGCTCTTCCTTCCTTCACCTTTGTGTGGCTTTTTAGATTTCTTAATGGAGATAGAGCTGGGCTAAGTGACTATTAAACTCTTTTCTATATACAGTAAAACCCATTAACATAGACCTCACTAAATTTGAAATTTATGATAATGAAGGTAGGGCCTGGGTTAAAGTTTACTTTTGCATTGTCTGTGAGCTAAAGCTTTGCTGAGCTAATAAATAGTATAAATAAAATTGCAGGAATAACACTATTAATTTATAAAGCAGACTTTTCAAGCACTTTAGAGAAAGGCCTTGCAAAGGAGGTAATGAGGTAGTGTGGCAGAATGGCATAATACAAGATATGTCACTTATAAGCTATGTGACCTTGGGCAAATCACTTAGCTTCTCTGAGTGTTTTTCCCTATCTGCAAAATGGAGATAGTTATGCACTTTGCAGGGTTTCTGTGAGGGTTAAATTTAATGTATAGAAGTATCTGGATATACAGGCATCAGTGGCAGGTAATCGTTACTCACCTAAAATAATTGGTGAACTAACGTCAAATACTTCTCATTGTTTCATTGAAGCAGGGTTCCTTAGCACTTTAGAATTTTGTTAACCTAATCTGAAGTATTGCCTTATTATTATCGATTGAAAGAAGAACTCAATAATTTGATGTGGTTGTTAACAACAGGCTTTGGAGTCAGACAAAATAGTTCTACTACTCATTAGCTACATGGCCTTGGGCAAGTTACTTAACATCTCTCAGATTTTGTTCTCTGATTTTTTTTATTTTTTTAATTTTTTTTTATTAAGATTTGGGTGAAGATTTACAGAGTAAATTCACTTTTCATAACAGCAGTTCACATATACTTTGTCTCATGTCATTGACCAAAATTTACAATGCAGCAGCTCCCCTCCCACTTCCTCCCCATAGTTACCTCCTCCCAGTGTCCATCCCTTCATACTCTTCGAGAGGCCCATTTTCTGCCAACCCTGTATATCTTGGATACACTCTCCATTTAGACATACATAATTGTTTAGCTTGTTCACCCATCTATCCGTCCCTATACCCATGTTTGCTTTCATTGACAACTCAGTATTGTATTTACAAAGGGGTTCATATTTGTTGTTTGTACTGCCCATGTAACTCTCTCTGTCTTTCTCATCCTCAATGCTGCCATATTGGTCACTCACATTTGGTACATTGCCCTTCTCTTCACCCAAATCAATATTTATCTCTATCTATCTAACAGCATTCCCTCCCCTTCCCTCCCACCCCTGGTAACCAACAAAGAAAATGTCCTCCAATATATAAACCTTTCCTTAACTTTCACAATAACGGACTAATACAATATTTGTCCTTTTGTGACTGACTTATTTCGCTCAGCATAATGTCCTCCAAGTTCATCCACGTTATGCGGTGTTTTGCAGATTCTACATTATTCTTTAGTGTTGCATAGTATTCCATTGTGTGAATGTACCAAAGTTTGGTTATCCATTCCTCAGTTGTTGGACATCTAGGTTGTTTCCAAGTTTTGGCTATTGTAAATAGTGCTGCGATGAACATCGGCGTGCATATATCTGTTCTTGTTATGGCTCTCACTTCTTTAGGGTATATACCTAGTAATGGGATGGCTGGGTCAAATGGTATTTGTATTTCCAACTTTTGAAGGAATCGCCATACTGCTTTCCACAATGGTTGTACCATTTTACAGTCCCACCAGCAGTGTATGAGAGTCCCAATCTCTCCACAACCTCGCCAGCATTTGTTATTTTCTGTCTTGTTGAACTTTGATACTAGTGCTGGAGCAAGATGGTATCTCATTGTTGTTTTGATTTGCATCTCTCTAATAGCTAATGATCGTGAGCATTTCTTCATATGTTTGTTGGCCGCTTGAATATTCTCCTTGGTGAAGTGTCTATTCATGTCTTCTGCCCATTTTTTCATTGGATTGTTTGTCTTTTTGTTATTGAGGTGTTGGAGTGTTCTATAAATTCTAGAGATAAGTCCCTTGTCAGATATGTTATTACCAAATATTTTTTCCCAATTTGTAGGTTCTCTTTTGACTCTTTTGGAGAAGTCTTTGGAAGCACATAAACATTTGATTTTTAGAAGGTCCCAATCATCTGGCTTCTCTTCTGCTGTTGGTGCATTTTGAATTATGCTTGGTAGTCTATTTATACCAAATATTAGGGCCCTTAAGTTTGAGCCTAAATTTTCCTTGAGAAACTGTACAGTTCTAGGTTTCACATTTAAGTCTTTGATCCATCTGGAGTTTGTTTTTGTGTGTGGTGTGAGGTACAGATCTTGTTTCATTTTTCTGCAAATGGATCTCCAGTTTTGCCAGCACCATTTATTAAACAAACATTCTCTTCCCCACTTAATGGATTTGGGGCCTTTGTCAAAGATCAGCTGACTATAGGTCGATGGATCTATATCTGGGTTCTCAATTCTATTCCATTGGTCTATGTATCTGTCATGTTCTCTGATTTTTGAAAAGAGGATTATAATACCTACTCCAGGACAGTTGTGAGAACTAAATAAGATGATGTATGTGAAGTATTCAACTCAGTGATTTTTCAAGTAGTAAACTCTCAAATGTCAACTGTCATTATTATCACAATCTTTGTGAAATAGCCCATAATTTACACTTTTCATTAATATGTGTTTTATTCTTGTTGTAATCTCAATTCTAGATGAGAATTTCAAGTAAGCAAATTAAAAACTATACAGAAGCAAATATGTTGTTGTTATTATGTGCCGTAGAGTTGGACCCAACTCATAGCGACCTCTCCTTAGGTTTCTGAGGTGGTATCACTACGGAAGTAGATTGCCCAACTTTCCTTCCGAGGAGTGGCTTGTGGGTTTGAACTGCCAGCCTTCTGGTTAGCAGTCAATTGCCTTAGGCACTATGCTACCAGAGCAAATATAAATAGCTATATAAATAGAGTGAAATAATAATATTTTGAAACTGGAAACACAAGGTCTCAAATTAGACTTAAATTACTCAATGGTGAATTTCCTGCATAATCTTTGTGTCCTTTATGAAAGATCTTTATATTCTCCAGAAAGAAATTGGAACTTTATATATATGTAGAAAAAAGTATGGACTGGTGACTGCTTATAACATTTATTAGAGAGAGAAGCAATAGGTCCATATTCAACTTTATTTCCATCCTTTTGCTTTCTTCACAGGTTTCATAGACTGTATGGGTAAGAAATATAAGCACTATAAAGTCCTGTATAGAGACTATAATCTATCCTCCCCCTAATAACTGGCTTCTACAGTTGTCAGAATCCATCACCTCAACAGATCAGACTGAATTACTTCAATGACTGGCAAATGGGTGCCACTCATGGGGAAATGAAAGCAGCCAGGTGTGTGTGTTTATTAAGTGCTCTTCAATAGAAGACATGTGTTTTACTGAAAACTCTCATCGATGTTGTTTTATGGGAGCAAGATGTGCCCATCTTCCTTTGGGGAAAAAGAAGAATTGCATTTCCTGAGATTCTGAACTATTGCAACACAAATTCATAACCATAAGTATGTTATAAAAATCAGAGATTTTTTTTAACACACCATAGGTAATATACACCATATCCATATGTCATAATATATATCATCTACAGTGAAGCCTAGTCATCGGTGGGGACAGACCTAATAATCTTGAGACTATGTCTCTGACTTTCTAGGACTGCCCAATTTAAGGGGATAAGTTTTAAAAGTAAAGTGAGTGCGTTAAATTGACAATGAATGGTTTAACACAAGACTTTTTGTATAAATAAATTCATAAGTCAGAAAAATATCTTTTGTCAGACCATATTTTCTAAGATTTGGGTGAGAAATGCCATCACTCTAATGCACACCATGTGGATTAGTTGTATCAGATCTTTACTGGACATACTTAATGTCTAGTTGTTATGGTACAGCATTATTTGTCTAGATCTGGCATATCAGCAACAGTAACTAGTATTTACTGAATACTTACTATATGCAGGCACTGAGTGAAAACTGGGTTACAATGGAAACCGACAATAAAACAAAAAAACACAGGCAAAAAATCATGTTGTCATGTCGCTAGCAACAACACTACGAAGTAGGTACAAATGAAATAGTTTATGGAGTTTAAGTGCCAATGTCAGGCACTTAAACTAGTAAGTGACAGAGTTGGAATTATAGTACTTTATTTGTTACAATAGTCTAAACGGTATCTTGAGAGCTCTGGTAGCATAGTGCCTAAGGCACTTGACTGCTAACCAGAAGGCTGGAGGTTCAAACCCACCAGCCACTCCTCAGAAGAAAGGTTGGGCAATCTACTTCTGTAGTGATACTGCCTAGGAAACCCAAGGAGGGGTTGCTATGAGTCGGGTCCGACTCCATGACACATAACAGCAACAACAAACGGTATCTTGATTAAGAGACCCCAAAATGTAGTGGCTTAAACAAGATACTTCTCATGATCAGATTGTTTCATAAGGGAGAAATAAACTATCTTTTCACTCAGATATCTGCTGTGTTGCCCTCCTCATATAGCTGAAATTACATACCCCTTCTTCCTGGAAGTTACACTCCTAACTTCAACTCACATTCCACTTGCCATACCTACCTGCCAGGAAGGCCTGGACATAAAGTCTTTGTGGCCATGCACCCCTGAAAACTTAGGAGTTCTATTAATAAAGGATGAACTAGAGATTGAATTTTAGGGGAAAATTGGATGTCTCTGTCTCATGTTAGTCAAGAGCTCTCAGAGAACTAACTAACAGTCTATCTGGGGAGCATGAAACTTCTAGAGAAAATCAAGTTCCAAACTGTGTGATGTTGATTATTCAACAGGAATCCAGATAAGGGATAAAGAAGTGTGGATTTCTTTCTTATGAAAGATTTAGCTTAGAACATGTCACAAGTGAGAAGCCAAAGGATTAAAAGGAGCTAATTAAGAAGACATGAGCAAAAATTCAGAATGAACTTACAGGTCAGTAGATCTGTGTGCTTGAAGCAGAGACTTCATGTTGGATACTAGGAAATGAAGTGAAATAAGAAAAATGGAAAACATCAAAAGTCAAACAAGAATTTGGATTCAGTGGGGTAGGCCAGGGGAGCAATTATATATATATATATATATATATATATATATATATGTGTTGTTGTTGTTGTTATGTGCCGTCGAG
>NW_006921680.1:7862648-7883955 GCF_000298275.1 Orycteropus afer afer
GAGGCAGTATCACTACTGAAGTAGGATTGGGATCGCCCAACCTTCCTTCCGAGGAGTGGCTGGTGGGTTTGAACCGCCAGCCGTCTGGTTAGCAGGCAAGTGTCTTAGCCACTATGCTCCCAGAGCTCCTATATATATAAACAATGCTAAGGCACTTGAACTTTTTGTGGAATGAAGTGAGGATAAATTAATATATGACTGAACCAACTCCTTGACTGACTAAAATAATAAAAGATGCCTATTATAAAAATATTATAGTGTGATAATTTGTCTAGACAGGGAAAAAAGATTCTTATTGAATGGTGTTTGAAGCACAGTCACTTTGGCTCATTAAAAAAAAACCAAATAAGTAAATATATGTGTAAAGGCTAAGCTTACTTTTGTCTTCCTGGGCTTTACATTTCACTTCAGTGGGTCTGCAATGAGGTAGAGAGAAAATAGCCCTGAGCACATAAATTATTAGAAATGTGTCCTGTAAAATGTGACTCCTTCCTGGCACGAGGTGATGTTACATGTGCATAAGTATGGTTGACAAACCCAAAGTAGGACCACTTGGGCCCTTTCATGCTGCTCTTATGGGCCTTTGTTGCTGTAGCTGGTGTTTGAAACATTGATGTGTGTCCTGTGTCTGTCTTTGACCCATCTGGTGAGTTCAGAGCCTTTGAAGAGGAAAGTGTGCTCCTGTCTGGCTGGATGCCTTCACAACAGGCTTCTTTGTCTGCAGCTCCTGTTTCCCAGCCATCCCTTTTGGTGTTACATGATGGGATTCAGACAGAGTGGTTATTATTTACTAAATCGTAGGGCTTGGTACTTCAACAGGGGCTTTATGGTCATCCAAGCTATGACAATTGGTCTTCATTCACTGGGAGTAGCAGAGGAAGAAAGAGAGTTAATACTTAGAAGGAAATGGAATGTGTGTACAGTTGCCTTCATGAACACCTCCCTCCTATGCCATGAGACCAGAAGAACCTGATGGGGGAACATTTTGGTCAAAGAGTCTATAGGCAAACCCTATGAAACCCTATGAAGAGGGTGGAAAGTGAGGAACAGAATTTCAAATTCTCAAGGGAGTGCAGACTTTTTTGGAGTTGGGTGAACCCCTAACACTGTTGTCCTGAGATAATCTTTAAGCCTTAAACCTCAGAACAAAATAATCCCCTGAAGTCTTCTTTGAACTCAACTACAGTTTAGCTTAATTAGTGAAGTATGTGTACCTGGATTATTGCACTCTTTTAAAAGAGTTGTCTATGTGGGATCAAATTGACAACAGCAACTGGAAAGGTTAGATGAGAAGCTTAGGTTGATGATGGTGGAATAATTTGGAAAAGGCTAGCAAGGATGATTATACAACTTGAAGGGTGTGATCATTGTCACTGAATTGTACATGTAGAAATTTTTGAAATGGCTTCTCTTTAGCTGTGTATATTTTCACCAAAAATAAGAAAATAAAGTAAGGGGATTTATTTCTATTTGTCAAGGCAAGGAAAGAAAATATGAAATTTTTATCTGGGTAGGTAAATTTTCTTTTTAAAATATACAGATAATGATGTTTGTGATTTTGATTAGGCTTGGATCTGTGCTTGAGGATGGGATGGATTTAAAAGTCATTACTTAAAGTTGGAAAAGAAAACTTTAAACATTATCATCATAAAAGACTTTGATGTATTTTTGAAATGTTGAGCTAAATAAATTTTAATTACCAATGAAAGGTCAACATTGGTACTTCTGAAAATTTGCTATTAGAAAGGCTTGAATTAATAATTTCCCATTTTGTTCACAGATGCAGTGCCTGTAGAACTGGAGTAAACATCTGCCAATGAATACTTGCTTCAAATCACCTTTCACATTTTCTTGATGGAAAGATAGATACTGGAGGATCATCTTTTTATTTTCATTAAAAACGGAAGGAAATGAAGACAGTAAGAATGCCATAGTGGCCAGCCGTTAATAATGCCAGTCTATGACTCCTTCTGCAAAGGAACTTTTCAAGACCATGTGCTTCACTAGCCAGAAATGAGATGATTGAACCTATTTTGTTTATTTGTTTCAGCTGCTCCTTAAATCAATACAACCCCTCAAATCAATGTGAATTTAAATATGCATTGCCTTTTCAACTTAATTGAGTACTTACTATGTGTCAATCACTAAGCAAACTAAGAGGGACAAAATGAGAGAGACAAATGAGATATGGTTCCATCTTTAATGAATGTGCACTTTGTTTTTGGGCACATTTTTTTCCCTTCAACTCTTAATTAGGTGTGTCCTAATTAAGACAATAAACAAAATGAAGTGTTTTCTGAATTTGCACTCCCTGCTTTTTAATTTTTTTTAAAAATTCCTAATATACACAATGTATGACATTTTAATTCCCTTTTATACTGGACATCTGATATATACATATATGGGAGCTCTGGTGGAGTAGTGCCTAAGGCACTTGACTGCTAACCAGAAGGTGGGCAGTTCAAACCCACCAGCCACTTCTTGGAAGGAAGGCTGGGCAATCTACTTCCGTAGAGATATCGTCTCAGAAACCCAAAAAGGGGTCAGTGTGAGTCAGGATCAACTCAATGGCAGTTGAGTTAGTATATGCACACACACATACACACAGACCCCCAAAACACTGCCATCAAGTCCATTTCAACTCCTAGCGACCCCCACTGGGTTTTCAAGGCTGTAAATCTTTACAGAATTAGATTGCCCCATATTCCATCTGTGGAGCAGCTGGTGCATTTGAACTACTGACCTTCTGGTTAGCAGCCAAATTATCTTATCCACTACGCCACCAAACACCATTTTTGAGTAGATTCCAACTCATACAGAATCCATACGACAGAAGAAAACTACCCCATAGGGTTTCCAAGGCTGTAATCTTTACAGAAGTAGACTGCTTTCTCCCATGGAGCTGCTACTGGATTTGAACTGCTGATCTCTTGGTTAGCAATTGAACTTTAGCCATTGTGTCACCGACCTATTTTATTGACAGATATTCAGTAGACTTTGGAGATACTAAAACATTATGGTTTGATTAATTTGAATAAAATTCTGAGTTTTTTCCTCTTAGTTGTGGATTGTCTGTTGGGAAAATATATTGGGAGATCTGAACTGTGTTTGTTGAGAAGTTGGAGGTGAAAGACAACCTTTTGTTCCTTACAAGCTTTTACCTTCCATGCCCTAAAAGCCTGCCATTCTGAGTGACCTACTAATATGGAGGCAAGGAGGGTTAAGACCAAATTTGGGGAAATTTTCTGAGACTCAAAACAAAGCACAGAAGAAGGAAAACAGTCTGTGTTTATTTCAATAATCATTGTGTTATACTGTATATTCCATAAGTTAACTGACTATATAGTTTTTCCAAAAAATAGTTCTGATCTGTGAATAAGTATGCCATTATTTTTCTAGTGTTAAGACATTAATATGATTAGACACTAGACATTTTTATGAATTTTATGCTATTTCTGGTGTCTAGTGTAATGCCTGGTGCATACTAGATATGTGTTCAGTAAGTGGTGATCGAGGGGTGTGAAGTAGCTGTTTTCACCTGTTGCTCTTATGGTTTTATCAAAGACCAAAAGGCTTTGCCAACAGAGTAGCACCTTTTACTGGTTTGTAGTTAACAATCAATCTACTTAGAATGAGTTCAATTAACCGGATACTTCATAGATAGTCTAATCCCCTGTATCTCTTAATTGGTGTCTTGTGTGCAACAGTTCAGCCCTATTGATTGTACCAAGGTCCACTCTGCTTCCACTGGCCCTTGTCCACTTGTTTTCTCTCTGCAGGGTGAGGCCTTCTGAGGGTTCTTCCACTTCACTTTCTCTGGAAGTAGAAATATTCATTAATAGAATAGCAATAGCTCTATTCATTTGGTACTCACAATGTGCCAGGCACTGAGCTAAGGGCTTTACATATATTTCTTCATTTAATTATCTCATTTAAACCTTACAACAACAATATGAACTGCAGAGGTTCTATACCTTGCTGAAGGCAAAAAACCAAAAATACCTTACCTTCGTTGAGTAGATTCCTACACATAGTGACCCATACGGTTTCCAAGGCTGTAAATCCTTACGGAAGTAGACTGCTTAATCTTCCTTCTGCAGAGCAGCTGGTAGGTTTGAACTACTGACCTTCTGGTTAGCAGCCAAATGCCTTAACCACTGTGCCACCAGAGCTCCTTTTGCTGAAGTCATGGGGGTTCAAATCCAGATCTCTTGAATTCCAAAGCTTGAACTATTACCTCTTACCTTCTGCTGCATCCCAGGAGAAATTTCCAGTACCTGGTGGGTGGCAGATCAAATCTTCACACAGTCTAGATTCATTGCATTCAATGTTACCGAATAGAAAACTGTCTAATAGATAAACAGCAAATCATAGTTTTGAGAATGGGGGAAGGGCAGAGCAATTGGGAGAAAGCAAAGTTGGAAACAAACCAACTTGAGTCAAACCTTTAGCCTTCACCTCATAATGACTTTTTTTTTTTTAACTTTCTTTTTTTAACGTGGCCTGACACCATGTGATAAATCAAAGCCTGGTGTAATTGACCCAGAATTGATCCCCAAATGTCTTTTGGGGGAACATGCTTTAACTCTGGTTGTTGATTCTGAGGAATAATTGCCACCCTAGAAAGGTAATTACATATGCCATTGTTTATACACATAATAGGCTCGGAATGCATGTTCTACACAAAGGAGAAGAGAATCCTGCTTGCACATTAGGGGTGTGTGCTGGGTATTGTGTCAGAATGCCACAAATAGCATTTGAACTACTTCCTATTAGTGCCGATTTCTCCACCGTGTGTGTGTGTGTGTGTGTGTGTGTATGTGTGTGTGTTTGTGCGTGCGTGTGTGTGTGTAAGGGAAAGGTTGGGATGAGGAAGGGAATGGGCCAGGGAAGGTTGTTTGTTGAGCTGAAATGACAGTGATTTGCTTTTTCTTAATTTTTTAATTTACGACATCATCTTCTGGATCAGATTCTATTAGCCTTGTCTGGTAAAAAGACTGTTTCTTCCCTGCTTGGCATATGTTTATTAATGAGTTTTCATATTTCTTTCCATCAAGGGCTGTTTACTTTGTGGAAATGTATAGTGAGAATCCTTCCCCGCAACATCCTCCTAAATGCCCTGGTTTTGACCACCCCTTTAAGTACACTAAGCAGTCATTTAAAATGGTGGGTAGTGCCTTTCCTTTCACTGTGATTTCTGGTAAAACATAAACGGAATTTAAACCACAAATGACCAATTAAATCACTTCATGCCTTTTCCTTTAACCATAAGACAGTAGTTATCCTAAGTAAATACAACAAAAAGGCTATTCTGTGGCACTCTAACCCCAGCAACCCATTTTTTTTTTTTTTTAAATCAAAGCCTTAAAAAAAAACAAAATGTCATGACTTTTTGTAATGCTGCACAATGAAAGAAATACATAAGTATTCCAATATGGAACTGAGCATTGTTCAAGGCTGAAGCAATTCATTGCGGGCTATTCTCTGCAGCAGTGTCCAGCAAATTGCATGACCTGCTTGTTAGGCTTGACAACAGTGTTTTGCCTAACAAAGGCCTCTGCAGCCCTGAGCAGCAGTGGAATGTCAGAATGAGCACATTTCACACACAGATGTGCAGCCATAATAGCCTATAAGAAGATGCATGTGGCAGAGAGCAAAGAGTGGGGGTTGGGTGCTTGGAGTGGTGTGGAGTGTGAGTGTGTGGATTGGAGGTGGAGGGAGGAGGAGGCCAACAGTTAGCAGTAGGGACATGGCCCCACTGACCACATTTAATCAGCCCTTCTGTAAACAATTCAACATTTTCATTGTTCTCTAAAAACTAATAAAGAGAAACAAGCACTTTTCATTCATCTTGAAGTAATTTTCTGTCAGGTTGGAGCCCCTTGTGGCCTCCAGCTTGTGCAATGCTAGCTGTGTGATACAACAACTATTGCAATTTATTTTACAAACTCTGGTCATTCACATGTCAGTTAGTGTTCACCAAGCCGACATCTGAAATTGTGCAGTTAACGAGTTTTACAACATTTCTATCAAGAGAAACTGTTTAGCATAACTGACTCTTAAGGAGTTATTATACCTCTAAAAATCCATTTTAAGGGGCATTATTTAAATAAAATAGAAAAATGGTTCACTGCCTTTTAAAGGGGCTACAAAAAAAGTCCATCAGCTCCAGCGCAGTAATCCTCAGCTTAAAGCACTCTTGAGAGTACTTCTGGGAATTGTCAGCATAATGAAATGTTTTGTGAAATGTCCAGATAGATTCCTCTACTCAACAATTTTACTGCACCATATTTATTTTCCTTCCAGTTTTTAAAGAAGTGAATTACTTTTTGAGAGGATGACTCTATGTTGTGTAGATTAACTGAGCACGTTATTACGAAGGTTGTAGTAGAAGTGATGGTTCTGTTCGCAGTGTCATCTGTGTGCACCTGCAGAGAAGGGGAAGGGCGAGAAGGGCGGCCTTTTTTTTTCTTTTTTCTTAGCTCTTTAGCTTCAAAAAGCTTATATCATAAAGTGGGCGTAAGGAGTTTTGCATTTTCCTTGTTTTTCTCAAATTTTTAAACAACTTTGTTACATAGTGACACCTGTAAATACTTCCTTTCAACTTTACAAAATGGCCTCTGTTTTCTGACCCTAAATTAATGCAGGGAAACTGATACACATGTACACTGGTACATGCATAATGATGCAAATCATTGGAATCTGGCCCATTTCAATAGGAGATGCTATTGAACATTTAACTTAAAGAATAGATTCTCCACATTAACTGGTTGGCCAGTGACCCCAAACCAATTAATGGCTAGAGCCCATGATGGCAGCACTAGCTAGTATAGCAGCAAGTTCATTTAGCCCATTATATTCCCCAACAGGACTAGAAACCACCACTTGCAATGCAAATGGCTTAATGGTTCTACGATGAGCGAGAGTAGGAGAAAAATTATGTACTGCTGTATCCTTAGGAGGTGTATCTGTAACACCTCACATTTTCATTTTGCCAGAAACAGTCCCCTAATTTCTTAGACTGATGTTTGTGCACACAGCTTTCATTTTTGAAGCAGACAGGCAGGTGTTCTTGTGCCTGTTAGTTGTATCTGCCCATAAGAAGTACAGTAACATCCATGAACCAAATACAATTTGACATAATTCATGCCTTTATTACCTCCTACAGAATGATATTATTTCATGCTGGCACATTAATGTTTCCAGCATGATATTGTCATTCCTGGAAATTTTTACCTTTTGAAGTTCAAATGATGAGGAATGAGTATTAAAATTCTCTAAGTGCCTTAGATTTGGGGAAATGCAGCAACTTTTTAAACTCCTTTTTGATATTGGTGACGTTGAAGATAATGAAGATAAGATTATGGGCAAAGATCACGTCTGAAAATTTTCATCTCTTTGTGACTAAAGAGCTGTTTCTATCCTTTCCCCACTTTTTGCAAATAATTAGCCAACTTATTCTGTCATACATTCTCCTATTTTTTCCCCTAATGTGGAGATTTTTTATTGAAGAAAAATTTAAATGATTGCAACTTGGGTCTAGTTGGTGCAACAGTTATATCTGTCTTACTACTCTAGCATTCTGAATTAATCAAGGCAAATGGAGTGTATTAGTTTTCTATGGCTGCTGTAACAAATCACCACAGATTTGTTGTTGTTGTTAGGTGCTGTCGAGTTGGCTCCAACTCATAGTGACCCTGTGTACAACAGAATGAAACACTGCCTAGTCCTGTGCCAGCCTCACAACCCTTGCTATACCTGAGCCCTTCATGGCACCCACTGTGTCAATTCATCTCATTGAGGGTCTTCCCCTTTTTTGTTGACCCTCCACTTTTCCAAGCATGATGTCTTTCCCCAGGGAATGGTCCCCTCTGACAACATGACCAAAGTAGGTGAGATGAAGTCTGGCCATTCTCACTTCCAAGGAACATTCTGGCTGCACTTCATCCAGGACAGATTTGTTAGTTCTTTTGGCAGTGCATGGTACTTTCAGTATTTGTTGCTAACATCACAACTCAAAAGCATCAACTCTTCTTTAGTCTTCCTTGTTCATTTTCCAGCTTCACATGCATACGAGGTGACTGAAAATACAATGGCTTGGGTTAGGCTCACCTTAGTCTTCAAGGAGACATCTTTGCTCTTCAGCACTTTAAAGAGAACTTTTGCAGCAGATTTGCTCAGTGCAATGTGTTATCTAATATCTTGACTGCTGCTTTCATTGGTGTTGATTGTGGAACCAAGTAATACGAAATCTTTAACAACTTCAACCTTTTCGACATTTATTGTGATGCTGCTTATTGGTCCAGTTCTAAGGATTTTTTTTTCCTTATGTTGGAATGTAACCCATACTGAAGACTAAATCTTTTATCTTCATCAGTAAGTGCTTCAAGTCATCCTCACTTTCAGCAAGCAAAGTTGTATCATCTGCCTGTCGCAGGTTGTTAATGAGTCTTCCTCCAATCCTGATGCCTCATTCTTCTTCATATAGTCCAGCTTCCCGGATTATTTGCTCAGCATGCAGATCAAATAAGTATGGTAAAAGGACACAACACTGACACACTCCCTTCCTGATTTTAAACCATGCGGTATCCCCTTGTTCTATTCAAACGACAGCCTCCTGATCTATGTACAGGTTCCTAATGAACACAATCAAGTGTTTTGGAATTTGTCATATTGTGGTGGCTTGTATGTTGCTGTGAGGCTGGAGGCTACACCACTGGTATTTCAAATTCCATCAGGGTCACCCATGGTGGACAGGTTTCAGTGGAGCTTCCAGACTAAGACAGACTTGGAGGAAGGAAGGGGCCATCCACTTCTCAAAGAATTGGCCAGTGAAAACCTCATGAATAGCATTGGAACCACAAACTTAGTGGCTTATAATAACCTTAATTTACTATCTTACATTTCTGTAGGTCAGAAATCTGACATGAGGCTAACAGGGATAAAATCAAAGATGTGAACATTACTCTCTGGAAGCTCTGGAGAATATCCATTTTCTTGCCTATCCAGCTTCTCTAGAGGCCTCCTATCTTCCCTGGTGCATGGCCCCTTCCTATATCTTCAGAAATAGCAATGGCAGGTCAGTTCATGCTTCCATCACATTCATCTGACTTTCTTCTGTCATCTCATCTCTCTCTGTCCACAGGAGGGAATTGTTCTCTGCTTTTAAGAACTCATGTCATTAGACCGAGCCCATCTGGATAATCCAGGATGACCTCAGCCCATACCCTAATCACATCTGCCAAATTCCTTTTGCCATGTAAGGTAACATACACTCAGGCACTGGGGAGGTGAGAACGTGGACAGCTCTGTGGAGAAGGTTATTATTCTGCTTACCACATGGAATCTCTGAGGGTCTTTCGTCATATCATTCTTTGAAAGATTAACAGAATCCATTATCCCAGTAGCCTCCAAACTTATAAATCATGCATGGCAATAGGTAAAACTTTTGAACTATGCACCCTGATACATGTACATTTTCTTACAGATTACATATGGTCTGAGTATTAATTTATATATTTTATATCAGTAAAGCTTAATTTCTTTATAGTAAATGAGTAAAAGCAGCTATTCTACTGTTTTTGTTTTGCACCCCAGTACATCATCTCTTGTGTACCTTAGGCTAGCTGTACTTAATTTTGGAGAAGGGGGAGAAATTATGGTTTGGCTCAATTGGAGTAAATGTAGCTTTTTATTCTTCTAGATTATAAGAGTTCAAGGTGGGGAAGTGACTGCAGAGACTTCTTTGGTAGTCTCTGATTGTTTTCAGAAGTGAGGAAAAAGGTTCTTTATTTTCTTTACATACACTGTTACTGCTGCTTGTAGTTGCAGTTTATCAATACAGAGTTGAACATGTCCAAAAGTTTATTGAAAGCCAAAAGAAAGCTGCAAATTACAGGATTATTAAAAAAATGCTATTTTGTAAAAGATTAGAAAGAGATTGTTTACCAGGAAGCCCCAAATAATGAGTTTGTTACTTGTCTAAAATAAGGCCATATCTCATCAGAAAGACTACTCATGTCAGTGCACTTGAAAATCTCAAGATACAAATCTTTAAACATGGTTCATGTGAAACTGAGCTGAGAGAACAAGGGAATTCTGCTAAATTCACATTAAATCATAGTTTTTAACTTTCAAAACATCTTTATTACACCAGCCATTCTTTATCTCCATGGTAAGCAGCCTTATTACAGGGTAGGGAAATCAGACACTGTTACACAAGGCTAATGGTAAAATTTGGGACGTGTTCAGAGCAGTCACCTTAACAATGGGATCTTGCTAAGACAAGCTGACACACCTCTGAAATCAAAAGGAGCTTCTGCTGGATGAATGAAAGTAAGTTGCCACAAAAATGTATACCAGTTACAAAATAAATCAGCAAATGTTTGCCAACTGCCATAGGTATCCTAGAGGCAGTCTGGGCAGTATAGTTTGATTTAGTTTGCCCTAGGCCGCTTCCATTCTCTTCCAGAAAGGCAGACAGGTACTCTTAAATCTTTCACTGATAGTTTCCAACAATGATCTCAAAATGTAACTGATAACATGTCAACGATTACTGTACAAAGAAGTTAAACATTACAGCTAATTTTCCCACTGAAACCCAATCCAGGGATTAGCAACAATAGGGAATCTGTTTTATTTGCATTTAATTTGTACCTTCACACTATTATCTCCCATGTTTTAGTTTCAGGAAATGTGGTCTCGGGCTATTATAACCACATTTCATGCTGCTGTTGCACTGTTATTTGATCTCTATGGTTGGAAATGACTTACTGAAAAAATAAAGCTAGCATACTTTATTTTAATTATACCATTGCAGTGTCTAAATAAAAAATGTACTTTATATTTAATGTGGAGCACAGATTAACAGTTTTATGGGACATAAAATCTATCTATATCATTTTCTATTTACACATCAGTTATATATCTTTCTCTCAGTAAAACAAATGCCTGTGGTATAAAGACGGGGAAGGAGCACATCGAAGTTACAATCACATGGGCAGTAAATAACATCTTAATTGGTCTGGAAGCCGGAGTTTGATTTTTTTTTTTTTTCCTGCCTGGCTTTTATTTATTGATCTCTATATCTTATTTATCTTTCCAGTGATTTGTACAAGTCTATCTCCTTTCCTCAATAAGCCAATCCATAGTGGTTTTATATTGCAAATCCCACCTGGGGAAATGGCCTAGTGAGAAAAGCAGTTGCGCCTAGAAAAGCCATCATTTAAGAGCTTTTGTAGAGGTAAAGGGAACTTCTCAGTTTTTATACCTTGTCTTCTGGAAAAAGAGAGAGAAAGAAGAAATGCAGCTATTATGAAGTTGCCACTCAATGTGTGTTTCAACAATTCTTTACTTTCCTTCCACTTGTTTGCCAGCAATAAGAAAACCAAGAAGGATTTCATGTACACTGGGCAATGTCCTTTTAAATGTTTCTGTTCATGATTTAGCTCCTGTGGAGGTAGAAGACAGGCATGGATTGTGTATGTCTAATACATCATATGTAAACCCTGGATTTTCCTCTGTGTGCATTTCTACAGTTCCATTCATTCCTAATATCATTTTAAAATAGCACTTTAGGATAAACCACACTTCAAATGACACATTATGCTCCATAGGGCAGTTGAGAACCAGCAAATGTAACCATTCTCTGGACAGCTGGTTGGCAGGAAATCCACCACTTTTTCTAGTTTGTAGATATCCACAACTGAAGTCAACCCTGGAAAATCAGTGATTTTTTTCCCCTCCTAAATCAATGATCCCCTTGTTCTTTGTCAAATCAGTGCCTCCGGTGTTTGTTGTGATTCTGTTCGGTTGTCTTGATCTCACAGAATATTAGAGGAGCATGCTGAAAGATTTCCTCTGTTGATAGCTGAGGAAAAACACGGTTACAAATGACAATGTTATACTTAAGCTATGCAAGCGATGCTTTGCAAAGTGATTCCATGAACATGTTCCAAAGAAGAAACTCTGATATCCCATCTTCACCATGATGCAACTTTAACTGCCTTGAAACAAGCTAATGAAATTTTTGGACAGGTCTTTTAGAGAATGCATTTGCATTTGACATAATTAGTGGTAGGCAGATCTTGCGAAAACCAGGGGGAATCTCAAGACAACTGCTTTGTCGACTATTAGTGCTTAATTTCTGAATGTCAAACCCTGCACATCTTAATTTCTAGAGAATAAGCTCAATTGAACTTGCTCCCCAGTTATGCAAAAACTGCTCAGATAAAACCAAGTGGACACCAATGTAATGAATGTGGTTATTAAATTGTTTCAATTGAAAGAACCCTATTCTTACACCATCATAATGGGAACAATTTATCCCCACTGATCGGCCTGTCTCTCTCTTTTTCTGAGCTCTCTTTGATCTTGAAGCATATTGCGGTGGTGTGTCCTATTGAAAAGTGAAACTGGGGCAATTTTAATGCTTTTGTACCTTACCAGTGCTCTATTTTTTCGCTGTTTAAAAATAGCTGTTAATTATAAGTGCAGTTTAAATGTCTCAAGTGACCCAGAAATGCAGGTTGGAATGAGACAGATTGTGTGTCTCGTATAAAACAGATGTACTTTCACAGAGCATTCTGAATTCAGCCTTCACTGTCTATCCTCCTCTTGGGTTATTTCAATCAGGTATTGAGCTGGTCTAGTACTGTGCTATACAATCCCACATATTTGAACAGGGAAAAAGAAAAGCTGATCTATGTTTCTGCGCCTTGAAGAAAAAGCCTCTTTTGTATACCAGTCCCAGCTAGGTGTGTGAATATGCTGCTGTTGGTGTTAGGTAATGGGCTGAGGGCCATTTTCCAGGCCAGGAAGATAGTAGGACTCCCTAGCACTCTGCTCTGCTTCTCCCTTGGGCTTCTGCCTTGAAAGAACACTGCAGCAGTGATAAACATACTCTGTGGGGCCTTTCTTCTGCTTGATTGAATAGTGCCCAAGGACAAATTAACCTCCTGCTACATTTCAAAGATCTTTGACTCTTCTTCATGGAGTTTTCAAAAACTTGTGCTTTTGGCTCCTTGCTGGCATTTAGACCCTGGAGATGGTGACATTACTGATGCTATTTCAAGTGCTAAGATCATGAACTAACTCAGAAAATCCTATCATTCATTTATTCTCCTACAATCTGAACAAATGTAGAATTGACCAATTATATGGGTTTGTATACAGCAGGGTTGGAGTTTCTCCTATTTAATTCAGTTCCAAAAACAATTTCAAAGTTGAGTTCATAATAGCGTTCATTCTAGTGGTTTGATTACTTTTTCCAAGTCCCTTAAGATTCTTGGGAGCTCTGGTGGTGTAGTGCCTAAGACATTTGACTGCTAACCAGAAGGCTGGCATTTCAAACCCACCAGCTACTCCTCAGAAGTAAGATTGGGCAGAGGCACATGACTTCACCCATCTGAACAATTGGGCAATGAGGGAATTCAAGACTCATCTCTCTATTTCCACTTGCATCTGAACCACATTCATCCTGTGGTTGAAGCTCCTTGCCCAGGGAGGTAGGAAAACTTTTCAGAAGAGGAAGGGAGTTCAGGTGCACTGGCTTCCTAAACCCAAAACTGAATCCATTGCTGTCGGGTGAGTTCTGGCTCATAGCCATCCTTTTAGGATAGAGTAGAACTGCTGCATGGGGTTTCCAAGGCTGTAATTCTTTACAGAAGCAGACTACTTCATCTTCCTCCCACAAAGCAGCTGGTGGTTTTGAGCTGCTGACATTTTGGTTCGCTGCCAAATGCTCCAGCCACTGGCTCCCTATATGCTTCTAAATGGAAATGCCCAGAAGAAGAGCTCTTCATTGCCATAGAGGTGGGTGGAATCGAACATAGAATGGGTGGGTTTAATGGATTTTTTTTTTTTTAAGTTCTTCCTATAAACCTATAGCTGTTTTAGTCAAATTCTAAATGTAGGCACTGATTTGAACATTTTTCATAGTTTTTAATTTTGATCAGTAATTTTAACCTAAAGATTTTGGTCAACCATTCCAATTTGTCCACTATGACTTAGTCCATTTTGTGTTTGTAATAATGTAAGGGACAGCCCAAGGCACGTGGGTATGATTTCATCCAAAGTGAATGGCTTACCCAGGGCAGGGGTGTGTATGGGAAGAAGGTATGGCTTTGATTAATTTAAGGACATCTATGCCACTAAGGAGTTGGAGTTGAAAACAAATTCAGAAAAGCAATCTTTAAAACTACACCTTGTAAAATTATCCCACTCACTGAGATGCATTTCTCTTGCTATAGGAAGAGGAATGATTACACATTTATAGACATAATACTACTTGATAATAATACTATTTATTTATTATAGAAATAATACTATTTCTAAGTCAAGTCATTTTGAAAGTAGATCAAAAGTAGTAAATTGGATAAGATAAACTGTATAAGATACATGGGGTTAGAAATGTATTAGGCTTTATTTGCTAACCAGACTACTGGTGGAAGTGGCAAAGGCTGGTGTTAACCTGGGGACATAGATTGCCACTGGTTGTGAATGTTGAGTGGACATTGGGACTGTAGGATGAAGTCCTGGGTAAGGGTTGGTATAGATAATAGGTGTTGTGTTGCTGTTGTGTGCCGTCAAGTTGGTTCTGACTCATAGCAATCCTACATGATGGAGAACTGCCCCATAGGATTTCTAGGCTATAATCTTTGCAGGTCAGATTACCAAGTCTTTTCTCCTGCAATGTGGCTGATGGGTTTGAATCCCCAACCTTTTGGTTAAGAGAGTGTGCTTTAACCATTGCTCCACCAGGGCTCCTTAAGATAATAGATGTGTTGTTGTTGTTGGACCCAACTCATAGTGACCCCTCCTTGGGTTTCTGAGGCAGTATCATTACAGAAGTAGATTGCCTCATCTTCCTTCTGAGGAGTGGCTGGTGGGTTTGAACCACCAGCCTTCTGGTTAGCAGTCAAGTGCCTTAGGCACTATGTGAGGATGAGTAAAACCTGATTTTGAGCAGGTCAGTAGGCTGGAGTGAGAGAGACGTACAGGCTTTGAGAGCCATGTGTGAGAATTATCTGTGTAAGCAACAAAGAATGAGAGGCAGAGCAAACAGTGAGCTGGAGGCCAGGTAGATATTTAGGAAAGAGTGAGTTTCAAACTGCAGATGTCCAAATGAGGAAGTAGTCTAACACCAGGCAATTGCTAGAGGCCAGGTGCCTGGGGGGGGGGGGGGGGGGGCTGAAGAGGCATGTCCAAAAAAACAAGAGCACAGGTATGAGGTGTCAGAAACAAGAAAGGACTATGATGGATGTCCTTTCATAGTCCAGAGGAAGAGGGCTTCCAGAAGAAGGGAGGAAATGCATCACATACCCAGGTGGTGGCAAGAGGGAAGGGATTTGGATGTTGGCTTAGTCGAGGTGAGAGCTGACTTCTGGCGAGCAGATGGTGTGGATTGGTGTGTGTCAGGAGTCTTTAGGAACTACTTACTAGTTGTGTTCTCTGGATCTTGGGCCTTGTCTTCCTGACGTCCCTGTCCTCCAACCCCCTCTGAAATTTCCCAGTCATAACATGATTCAAGCCTTTTCTCAGCCAGGCCATGTAATATAAAGACAGGAAGACTAAATCAAAATATATGCAAAGGCTACAGGTATTATGGGAACTCTGGTGGCATAGTGCCTAAGGCATTTGACTGCTAACCAGAAGCCTGGTGATTCAAACCCACCAGCCACTCCTCTGAAGGAAGGTTAGGCAATCTACTTTGCAGTGATACCAACTCAGAAATCCAAGGAGGGGTTGCTATGAGTCGGATCCAACTTGACGGCAGTGTGTTTTTTTTGGTAGAGGTATTATGGATGTTCTTCATTTTCTTCTCGTGTTTTTGTATTTTGTATAGTGAACCTTATCACTTTTGTAAGAATTTTAAAAAAATGTAAGTTAAGTTTTTAAGAGACATAGTGGAAAGAATGAGAATTTCTGAGTCAGACTGACCTGCATTTAAATCCTAAGTTCTTTTTTACATGCCTAACCTCTGATTTGGGCAAATTATACTTCAGAATTACAGTTGGACTGTCTGTAAAATGTGTATTATAAAACCAAAACAATATCATTGCTAGGGGACAATTTCTATTACCATTCTGTCATACAAGGCAGAAAATTTGCACTCAACTCCCCAGGGGAAAAAAGTGAGAGAGGAATCTTCCATCTTCTCCCTTTTTTTCATTGGGACAAGGAGTCCCATTGATTGGGCAGTTTGCTCTGCCTCTCTCCCTCTCCCTCTCCTTTTTCCCTGTCTCCTGCAGAATGCATACTTTTTTTTTTTTTTTTTGGCTGCTATGAATTAAGTTTTCAGGAATAGATCATATTCTAGTGGTGGAAGCCATCCCTTTTGAAGAGACATATTAGGAAGTCCATTTGACAGCAAAGCCAAGTCACCTTTTTTAGTTCTGTCTTTTCAGGATTAAGCCTGACACTTTACTCTACATTGGTGTGGTCCGTGGGTCTTATTTCTTAATTGGGTCCATTTCCAGAATGCTGGTAAACAATACCAATCAACAAAAATACCTAACTTTCCTTCTAACATGTCTGTGGTTGTGAGATTTGGAAACCACAGGTGAAGTGCCTAGCACAGTGCCTGGCACATAGTGCAAATTCCACAAATGGAAGTAAATAATATCATTGTAATGGTAGCTTTCTTATTATCATTAGTAAGAATAGTCATGGGGACACCACTGTTCCTGGAATGGCCAGTCTTTTTATTTCCTCAGTTTTCATCTATGGTTATAGACCAGCATGCTTTTTCCAAGGATCCATTCTTCTTGCTGTATTCACTGCCACAGCTATTTCTTTCCTATGGTGTCAACTGCTGTTTTTCACCAGTGAATGCAGAGTACTTTTTCTGTGTTTTCTAGGGCTCCATGATTGTTGTAGAAATGTTTACATATGTAGAAGAGCAAAATATTAAGAAACTCAGAAACATGAAAGGAGATCTGTAATGATCCCATTTTTCAGCCTCCTTCCATGCCCCACTGGCCTGGGCCCTTCCCCAGCTAGCAGGATTGATCCAAGCCCTGATTAGGAGGAATTTAGTGGGGGAGCTCTGGTAGCATAGTGCCTAAGGCACTTGACTGCAAATGGGAAGGGTGGAGGTTTAAACCCACCAGCCACTCCTTGAAAGGAAGGTTAGGCAATCTCCTTCTGTAGTGATACTGCCTCGGCAACCCAAAGAGGGGTAGCTATGAGTCAGGTCTAACTTGAAGGCACAACAACATAACAACAGTGTTTGGCTAACTCAACATTAATCTCTCCCCCTCCCCGCCACCAGGCCTGTTCTGCCCATGAGCCTGCTTCTACAGCCAAGCCTTCACCTTGACAACAATTCCACAGCACAGCATCTGTTCCCTCTCTCTGACCGTCCTTCCTATAACAGGGGCTCTACCTTTTGCTGCCTGTGCTCTTGTCCTCCTGGATTGCCCCACTGTGCTTGTATCAACACCCAGAAACCCTGCCCTGTCAGCATGATGACTTCATTCTACTACCTGCCTGACCCTCCACCCTTGACGATCATGGGGGGTCTGGCTGCCTCCCCAATCCCCCACCTTGCAGTCAACAACAGCTCCAGTAACCTGACCCATTCTACCACATTCCCTTTTCTAAGAGTAGGGGTGGATTACCCAATAAGCAAGGTAAACATGGCTTACTTGTGTTTACTTACAATCTGTAATAAACAATTTCACATGGGTTTCACTGTGTACTCCATTTCTGTCAGGGGCTGTAAATTTGTAATGAGGCTTTCATTCTGTAGGAAGGTGCTGTGGAAAGAGACAAATGCCAGCCATATCTAGAAGCAGAGTCTTTGATGTGGTGGAAACATGAAATTTTTCACTAAGATTAGTAAATGAGCACAAGTAAACCCATGCTTACCTTGCTTAGTGCATAATCTGACAGTAAGAGCCATGCCTATATCCATACCTTGCTCTTTGACTCATTTCCCATCTTTCCTTATCTCTCAGGTCACTCTAGCTGTGGCCTTCCTTACTACTTCTTAAGCCCACCAAGCCGTAGTCCCTTCCCAACTTTGTACTTGTTCCCTCAGCCTGGAATATTTTTCCTGCAGCAATTCACAACTCACTCCACCTGTCATTACAGTCTCTTCAAATGTTACCTCCTTAGAGAGGCTTTCCTTGAACCCCCTCCACCTCCCTCACTCTATATGCCATTTCTCTGCTTTTTTTCTTTTTCTTTTTTAAATCACACCTTAACTACATGACCTTAGATTTTATATTTGTTTGCTTGTTTGTTTATTATCTGTTTTCCCCATCCACCAGAATGTGTTGTTGTTGTTGTTATGTGCCATCGAGTTGGACCCGACTCATAGCGACCCCTCCTTGGGTTTCCGAGGCAGTATCACTATGGAAGTAGATTGCCCCATCTTCCTTCCGAGGAGTGGCTGGTGGGTTTGAACTGCCAGCCTTCTGCTTAGCAGTCAAGTGCCTTGGGTACTATGCTACCAGAGCTCCCCCACCAGAATGTAAGATTCATGGAAGCAGAACTTTTGTTCACCATGTACAGAATAGTACCTGGCACACAGTATCTGTGGAGTGAATTATCCATCCCTTTGACAACATGATTCCATTATTCTTTATTGTATTTTATTTCTGTTGAGTATATACACAATTAAACTTACACCAATTCAAGTGTTTCTACATGCGATTCCACCATTTTTAACTATAGAGTGAAGGCCAGTATTAGCAATCCTTCCTCTTGCTTTCCATTGGAAAGGGTAATGGAGGTGAGAAAACTAAGTAGGTGAAGAAAATTAGCACAGGGGTGGTAGAAATTTGTGGAAGGGAAGTTGAAGACAGGACAGCTCCTTGTACAAATAACTTTAAGGTATGTTAAGAAGATTCTTAAGGTTTTATACAATATGATTCCCCTATGCTACTAACTCCAGAAGACAGCTACCTGGCCAACTGACTGGAAGAGATCCATATTTGTGCCCATTCCAAAGAAAGGTGATCCCACAGAATGTGGAAATTATAGAACAATATCATTAATATTGCACGCAAGTAAGATCTTACTGAAGATAATTCAGAAACGTTTGCAGCAGTATATTGACAGAGAACTTCCAGAGGTTCAAGCTGGATTCAGAAGAGAATGTGGAACAAGGGATATCATACCTGTTGTCAGATGGATCTTGGCTCAAGGCAAAGAATACCAGAAAGATGTTTACTTGTGTTTTATTGACTATGCAAAGGCATTTGATTGTGTGGATCATGACAAATTATGGATAACATTGAGAAGAATGGGAATTCCCGAGCACTTGATTGTACTCATGAGGAATCTGTACCTTGACCAGGAGGCTGTCGTTCGAACAGAACAAGGGGACACTACATGGTTTAAAATCAAGAAGGGAGTGCATCAGGGTTGTATCCTTTCTCCACACTTATTCAATCTATATGCTGAGCAAATAATCCGAGAAGCTGGACTATATGAAGAAAAACATGGTATCAGGATTGGAGGAAGAATCATTAACAACCTGAGATATGCAGATGATACAACTTTGCTTGCTGAAAGTGAGGATGACTTAAGGCACCTACTGATGAAGGTTGAAGAATACAGTCTTCAGTATGGATTACGTCTCAATCTAAAGAAAACAAAAATCCTCACAACTGGACAAATGAGCAGCATCACAATAAATGGAGAGAAGATTGAGGTTGTCAAAGAATTCATGTTGCTTGGTTCTGCAATTGATGCCAACGGAAGCAGCAGTCAGGACATTAGACAATGTGTAGCATTGGGAAAGTCAACTGCAAAGGAACTGTATCAAGTGGTGAGGAGCAAGGATATCTCCTTGAGGACTAAGGTGCGCCTGACACAAGCCATGATATTTCCAATCGCCTCGTATGCAATGTGAGAGCTGCACAATGAATAAGGAAGACCGAAGAAGAGTTGATGCTTTTGAGTTGTGGTGCTGGCGGAGAATGCTGAAAGTACCAGGGACTGCTAAAAGAACTAACAGATCTGTCCTGGAGGAAGTGCAGCCAGAATGCTCCTTGGAAGCAAGAATGGCCAGACTTTGTCTCACCTATTTTGGTCATGTTGTAAGAAGGGACCATTTCCTGGAGAAGGATGTCATGCTTGGTAGGGTGGAGGGTCGACGAAAGAGGGGAAGGCCTTCAACGAGATGGATTGACATGGTGGCTGCGATGATGGGCTCAAGTATAGCAGGGATTGTGGGGCTGGCGCGGGATTGGGCAGTGTTTCGTTCTGCTGTGCATGGGGTCACTGAGTCGGAAACGATTCGACGGCACTTAACAACAACAACAACTAACTCCAGAGTCTGTCAGTAAAAACTAACATTATTTTCTGTGCTTTACTTACTTAGATTTTTGTTTTGGATGCATTCACGTGCTAAGATTGCGTTCAAGACACCCAGTACATTTCTGGTTCCATGAACATTAATAAGAAATTGCATATCTGTTGGCAGTTTATACTGAAATGTGAAAACATCAGTTCATTCCTGTTCTGAGAGTTCTTTTCTTTTCAGAGCAGATGGGTATCGATAAGTCTTTACCACACCATTAAAGAAACTATTTAGATTCTAGGGGATTAATCTAATAAATTAATATATTGAACATAGGATTGCATATTGAAGAGAAATTTGGTTATTATTCACATATTTACTAAACAATTATGTTAGATAGTCACGATGCTAGGAATTTTCACATATGTCAAATTGTAACTTCTAAGAGTAAATGTGTAGTTATTTCTCCATGATGTTTTAATGAAATATATATATATATATATATATATATATATATATATTCCCATCCCCTATATATTATTTCTTAGTATGGGGTAGAATGAAAAGACATTCTTTCATTTTTGTCATACAGTAGTTAATTTCCAGTAACTCAATTTCTTATTTTTCTTCTGGACATCTGGGTAACATGTGACATTGACTTATTCACATAATCTGGGTTGATGGGAAAATATTTCAACAATATCATTTAAGGTTTTCTCACTGTTTAAAAATATTAATGTCTTACTTCAGCTCTGTCTCTTATTCCAGGTCCACTGGAGTTGGAGGCTTCTTCTAACTCATGCAACTGCTGGTTGCTGAGCCTGCAAACCCAAAATCGGCAGGTAAAATGGCACAACTCCAAGATCAGCAGGAAACATGGAAGGGCACTGGTTCAAGTACAGGAACAATCCCAAGATCAGCAGGCAAAACAGCCCAAAAGATGCCAAAAAGCTAGAGACCTTTTTCAAAGCTTCTCCACCTAAATCTGGGAGCTCTGGTAGCATAGTGGCTAAGGCACTTGACTGCTAACCAGAAGGCTGGAGGTTCAAACCC
>NW_006921680.1:7884961-7947373 GCF_000298275.1 Orycteropus afer afer
ACCTGAAATTTTCCCCACTCTGGTTATCATTCCACTTCATCCAAATTTTGAATGTTTGTATCTGTTCTAATTTCACTTAGTAAGCCATGACTGAATCAGTTCAAAGCCCTGAAGGGGAGTGAAAGAAGGGAAGGATTCATGATAAGAAAATTAAGCTCCCCCACCACCAATGAGAGATCAAAACTTGTGAGTGGAAAAGCTAAAAGGAAAAAAAAAAAAAAAAAAAAAAAAAAAACTCAGAGTTCCTGAAGCTAGTGGTGTCTTGATAATATTAGATAACTATTCTAAATTAACTTTAGTTGCTCTATTGGAAAATATAAAGATTTGATACACTTGTGGCAGGCACAGTGTAGTTAATTTATGTAATGTGACAAGAAAACTAGCATTTGGAAACAAATCGGTAATTATCAAAGTAATTTTTGCATCTCCTTTCACTCTGTCTTGGGGAATTATCTTTTGGGTATTGCCTAGGTAACCATATTTCAATTTCATTCAAAATGATCACTATTATGATAGTAAAGATCAAATTTCATTAAATCTAGACACATAGTACTTTTCATTTTCAACACTCAAAGTCTTTTCTTTTTATCAAGGGAATATTCAATATCATATGTACTAAAAATGATAATGGTAATAACAAAATATTTTCCATAAGCTTGATAGGTATACATAGTAATTATCAGTGAAGTACTTACTGTGTGCCAGGTTCTGTGTAATGGACTTTATAGATATTCTTACAACAGTCCTGAGAGAGAGGAATTATTAAGATCATTTTATAGATGTGGAAATTGAGGCTCAGTGAGGTTAAAGAATGTTCTCCATATCATTCAGATAGTCAGCTCCAAATTCAGGATTTGAACATGAGTCTATCTGACTGTCAAAGCCTTCAGAACCTTCTAGAATATTTTGTTGCCTTCTCACTCATGAAAACAAATGATGATAGCTCATAAGAGGCCTGCGAGTATTGAGTGTATTCCAGTAAAAAAAAAAAAAGTCTAAATCCTAATATAGAAAAATGACAACCTATAAAATGTGCCAACAACTTGTAAAATATGAGTGATGTTAAAAAAAGACTTCATAAGTGTTAGTGACTGACAGATACCTTATAAAAGTTAAGGATGTAACTCCAAAGGTTTAATTATTTTTAAGTTAAAAAGTTTATGTATTTCTATTAGTACTTAATTAGGCTTCTGTTAAGACCATGTTTTATCATTGGGAATGAACCAGATTAAGTCTCTGAAATTTAGTCAATGAGAATACTATTTTTTAGAACAAGTCCTACAGCAGTGATTCTCAACCAGACTCCTGTAGAGGGCTATTATCATCTTTTACCACCACATGCAATATCATAATGGGGGCAGGGAAGTGTGTAGTTTTAAAACAAAGCATCACTTCTTCCCATTGCTTTGATTCAATTTTAATAATATTTAGTTTTTTCCTGAGTTTATAGATGCATATCAGAGGGAGGCATGAGATTCAAAAAATCTGAGAAAATCTTTGCTGGAGAGAACCTACTCCTTGTAGATGCTTGGCCTTCTACTAATTAACTAGGGCACAGAGGTACAGAGCTCGGCCTTGCTTCTAGTGTGGATTACTGAGAAAGACAGGGCACCTCACTTATTACAGGGGCACTTTCTAGAAAATAAGATATAATTTTAAAAGAAATTGATATATTAGTAATTTTATCTGTAACTGAAGAATCTATTTTCTAAGTAAAAATAATGTACTTCCTGACTAAAGTAAAATGTTATTTGAATCTTCTTAAACTATTGGTGTATTTTTACCTTCCTATGAACACTTCTGGGCTGTTTTCATGGTGTTTGGTCAGTTCAGTATTCTCTCTTGATGAAAAGCTACTGGCCATTGTCCAGTATATCTCAGGCATCCAGTGCCTACAAATGATTCATTGTTTCTTCCAGTATAAGGAAGTTTTAGAATAGGCTCCAAATTTCTGCATTAGCTCTCAGATCTTTTCTGCTGTTTCTTGTAAGTCTTGATGTATACTCCCTATTCTTTCCCCCTGTGCTATTGCACTGCCTTTTACAAATTGGAGACACCTTATAAATATCTCCATTTCTGCCCTGTCACTCCAAAATCCAATATGTTTCCTTAACATTGGGGTATAAACTGACTTGCTAACAGTACCATAACTTTCCTCTCTATACTTCAAAAGTAAAATAAAATATGTAAGAACCATGGAGGGAGGGAGACAAAGGAAAGAACCAATATTTGTTAAGCACTTCTAATGTACTGGGAACCTAAGGTATTTGACTGCTAACCAGAAGGCTGGCAGTGTAAACCCACCAGCCACTCCTCTAAAGGAAGGTTGGGCAATCTACTTCTGTAGTGATACTGCCTCGGAAACCCAAGGAGGAGTTGCAATGAATCGGATCCAACTCGATGGCAGTGAGTTTGTTTTCTGATATACTGTACACTGACTAGCCTTCCATATGGTATCTTACTTGATCTAGGTAAATCCTGGAAACAGTAAATCCTCTGCAGTTGTATTATGGTAATGATACCATCAGGGCAGTTTCAGGCTTTTCTGGTGCCCCTTCTGATGAAAATCATTGTGATCTGGTTTATGTGTAATTGGGAGAGAGAGGATGTGTTTGTTGTTCTAGTCATACTATATGTTAACAGATCATGGTTGGTTATCACAATAGAAAATGAGGGTCAGAATGTCTCCAGAACTGTTTTGTTATTAGATGTGGATATGCTGAGGGGTGAGGGTCACGGAGATAGCATATGCAAGCACCAAAACCAAAAAAATCAAACTCACTGCCATTGAGCCGATTCTGACTCATAGCAACCCTTGTTGGGTTTCCAAGGCTGTAAATCTTTACAGAAGTAGATTGCCCCATCTTCCTTCTGGGGAGGGGCTGATGGGTTTGAACCACTGATCTTGTGGTTAGCAGCCAAATGCCTTATCCACTATGCCACCGGCACTCCTTGCAAGCACCAAGGCAGCTTAAATTAACTCTCTGCTTGGTGAGCCATGCCTAGTTACTGATGAAACATTGAACAGATAGAAAGCACATTAGACTATATTCAACTATCTGGTTAACTGGATGTTATTTTAATGCACCTTAATGCCTTTCCCAAAACTGTTTACAGAAAAACTCTCAAACCCTCTACCATCAAGTTGATTCTGACTCATACTTACTCCCATAGGGTTTCCAAGGCTGTAAATTTTTACAGAAGTAGATTGCCTTGTTGTCTTCCCATGGAGCATCTGGTGGGTTTGAACTGCTGACCTTTTGGTTAGCAGCCAAATGCTTTATCCATTACACCACCACAGATCCTTAATACTGGTTATAGTCTCTCTTTAAGTTTATTTGCCACAGTAAAGCAAGTTCACCCCAACTTCAGAGTCTCAGTCTGGGTTGTCATGATGTATGAGAATCAAGAGGGTGACTCTGGAAAGAAGCTGGGTATGAATCCTTTTCCTATCACATACTGCCTTTGTGACCTTGGGTAAGTCATTTAGCTTTTCAAAATCTAAGTATTCTCAACTATAAAATGTATATAATAATAGTATCTACAATTAGTATTATTTCAAAGGCTCCAATAAGAGTAAATCTACTGTATGATTTTAAGGAAAGCAAGTTCTATTCACATTATTTTCTTTTAACTTTCCATATATTGCTAATTTTTGCATTTAATTCACATAATTGTCAGGATATGCTTCTTATTTCTAACATAAATCCTGGATGCTATAGATAGGCTCTCATTCCTCTAGAACTACCCATGGAGTTTGTTTTCCTTGTTGTTGTTGTTGTTATGTGCTGTCAAGTTGGACCCGACTCCTAGCAACCCCTCTTTGGGTTGCTGAGGCAGTATCACTAAGGAAGTAGATTGCCCAATCTTCCTTCTGAGGAGTGGCTGGTGGATTTGAACCACCAGCCTCCTGGTTAGCAGTCAAGTGCCTTAGGCACTATGCTACCAGAGCTCCTAGTCTTCATTTTCTATAAGATGTTTTCCATCCTTGCAAGAAGGTACAAATATCACTAGATTTTTGGAGGATATGGAATGCAAGTTTAAGCCTGGCAATTGTTGTTGTTGTTCTAAGTTCTATTAAGTCAGTTCCAACTCATAGTGAGCCTATGTATAACAGAATGAAACACTGCCTGGTCCTGTGCCATCCTCACAATCATTGCCAAGGTTGAGCCCAACATTGTCAATCCATCTCATTGAAGGTCTTCTTTTTCACTGAACATATTTTATGGAATTTGATGTCCTTCTCCAAGGACTGGTCCCTTCTGATAACATGTCCAGAGTACTTGAGATGAAGTCTTTCCATCCTCACTTCGACGGAGCATCTGGCTGTACTTCTTCCGAGACAGATTTTCTTGTTCTTCTGGCAGTCTGTGGTGCATTCACTATTCTTTGCTAACACCTTAATTCAAATACATCAATTCTTCTTTGATCTTCCTTATTCATTGTCCAGCTTTTGCATCACATGAGGCAGTTGAAAATATCACGGCTTGTGTCAGGTGTCCCTTAGTCTTCAAAGTGACATCTTTGTTTTTCAAAACTTTAAAGAGTTCTTTTGCAGAAGATTTGCCCCATGGGCTATGTCATTTGATTTCTTGACTGCTGCTTCCATGGGTGTTGATTGTGCACTCAAGTAAAATGAAACCCTTGATAACTTCTTTTCTCTATTTACCATGATATTGCTTATTTGTGCAGTTATGAGGATTTTTATTTTTATTGTTATTTTTTAAATGCATTTTATTGAAATATAATTTATGTACAGTGAAATACCCAAAACTAAAGTGACATGGTTCAATGCATTTGGATTTTTATTTTCTTTATGAAGACAGTAGTCTTTAATCTTCACCAGTTAGTGCTTCAAGTCCTCTTCACTTTCAGCAAGCAAAGTGGTGTCATCTACACATTGCTTGTTGTTAATGAGTCTTCCTCCAATCCTGGTGCTGTGTTCTTCATATAGTCCTGCTTCTTGGATTATTTGTTCAGCATACATATTTAATAAGTATGGTGAAAACATACAACCTTGGCACACACTTTTCTTGATATACACAGTATACCCATGTTCTGTGCAAACTACTGCCTCTTGGTCTATTTAGTTTATTCTATTTTTGACACTTCAGTTTAATTCTTTAGAAGAAATCTGTTTGTCTTTCCCCTCATTTCCATGGACAGTTTATAAAGGAGTGACCATATGGATTTAAGCATACCACAAACCTTTTTTTGGCAAGGCAGTTTGCCTAAGAGGTAAAGTTAAATCTCTTTAATGGGATATTTCAGAAAGAGAGAGAGAGAAAATAAAAGAGTCAGGTTTGTCCAAGATGTTTTTTGGGCAAAGTTGGGGGACAAATTTATTTTACAGGAGCTGGTCTTATTTCTCTTGTTCATTCCTTAAGGTGATTGCATAATTTGCTAATTCATGTTCATTTTAAGTGTTATTAAAAGAAAGGCAACTATTTTAAATTGATAAGCACATAAATTCTCTTTCAGTTGATTCCTATATAGTGTGAAAAATTTCACTGCTGGACAATTCATATCAGTAGAGACAGTTCTCATGTCTTCTTATTTCATTCACAGAAGGGCTTTATGCTGTACTGCTAGGAAGATATGCAATGCATTATAAATTCTTTCATATTCTAGAAATCATAACTAGGAACTCCAGGTAGTTCTGAAAGCTCTTTAAAATTATAAAATGCTATAGACTGAAGCTATTCAGGCTTTAATGTGTGGAGGAATTACCCAGGGGCTCTTGTTAGAATGCAGATTTTAATTCAATAGGTCTTGGGTGGGGCCTGAGACTCTGCATTTCTAACTGGCTCACAGGCTATGCTGATCCTGCCAGTCCTGCACCATACTTTGAGAAGTTAGACTATAGGTTTGCTCACTTTTTTTTTTTTTTTTTGTGTGTGTGTTTTGTACCATTTCAGAAACTGTACAGCATTTTTTTTTTTTGTATCAAAAACTGGAGAGTAACTGAAATGATCATTTTAGGATGATGAAGTCAACGATCACATAGGTACATGAGAGTCTCTGAATAAACAATTAGCACCTCTGTATTGTGATTCCTTTCTGCTATTGCTATTATTTTGCTCTTGCCATTTTCCTGTCTTCTTGTTTTTGTTTCTTTTACAAAGAATGAGAAGACAATGTAGTCTGCAAAAGCTGGTCATTGAGGGAGAATCTAAGCTCTGAGAAAGAGAAAGATGTAGTGTGAACTGGAAAACAGACATAAGCCCTGAAATTTGGTGGGATTTGTAATAATTTTGAGAAAATTTTCTTCTATTACTTTTATATACAGGAGCTCTGGTGGTGTAGTGCCAAGGCATTTGACTGCTAACTAGAAGGCTAGAGGTTCAAATCCACCAGCCACTTCTCAGAAGATACCAACTCAGAAAGCCACGGTATTTTCAATCACCTCATATGCATGTGAGAGCTGGACAATGAATAAGGAAGAATGAAGAAGAGTTGATGCTTTTGAGCTGTGGTGTTGGCGAAGAATGCTGAAAGTACCATGGATTGGATTGCTAAAAGAACTAACAGGTCTGTCCTGGAGGAAGTGCAGCCAGAATGCTCCTTGGAGGCAAGAATGACCAGACTTCGTCTCACATACTTTGGTCATGTTGACAGAAGGAATCATTCCCTGGAGAAGGATGTCATGCTTGGTAAGGTGGAGGGTCGACAAAACAGGGGAAAGCCCTCAGAGAGGTGGATTGACAATAGTGGTGGCGACAATGGGCTCAAGTGTAGCAAGAATCATGGAGCTGGCTTGGGACCGGGCAGTGTTTTGTTCTGCTGTGCATAGGGTCACTATGAGTTGGAGATGACTTGATGGCACTCAACAACAACAAAACTTACAAAACTAGATTGCCAAGCCTTGCTTCTGTGGCCTTGCCAGAGTGCCAGAATTAGATTAGTGTCAGGAATATAAACCATAGACCAAACCAGTTGCTGTTCAGTCAATTCTGACCCATGGGAGCCCCATGAGTTTCAAGGTAGAACTGCACTCCATAGGGTTTTCAATGGCTGTGATCTTTCAGAAGGGAATCACAAGGATTTTCTTCTTAAGCCCCTCTGGGTGGATTTCAACCACCAATCTTTTGGTTAGTAGCCACATATTTAACTGTTTGTGCTACCCAGGGACTCCATCAGGCATATAAAACCAAACCCAAACCCACTGCTGTCAAGTTGATTCTGAGTCATACCTACCCCCACTGGGTTTCCAAGGTTGTAAATATTTATGGAAGTAAATTGCCTCATCTTCCTCCCCTGGAGCAGCTGGTGGATTTGCACTGCTAGCCTTCTGGCAAGCAGTCAAATGCCTTAGACACTGTACCACCAGAGCTCCTTACATCAGCCACATAAACCAAAAAGGAAACCAAACTCAGTGCCACCCAGTCTATTCCAACTCATAGCGACTCTCATTGGGTTTCCGAGGCAGTAAATCTTTATGGAAGTAGATTGCCCCATCTGCCTTCCCTGGGGTGGCTGGTGGATTTGAATCACTGACCTTTTGGTTAGCAGCCAAATATTTTATCCACTATACCACCAGAGCTCCTTTATTAGTCATATACAAAATACAAAAAAAAAAAAAAACCAAGAAAACAACCAAACCCACTTCCATCCAGTTGTTGCCGACTCATAGTGACCTCCATTGGGTTTCCAAGACTGTAAATCTTTAGGGAAATAGATTGTCTAGTCTTCCTTCCACAGAGTGGCTGGTAAGTTTGAACCACTGACCTCTGGTAAGCAGTCAAATGCCTTAGGCACTGAGCCACGAGAGCTCCTTTTATCAGCCACATAAACCCAAAAAGAAAACTCAAACTCACTGCCATGGAGTTGATTCTGACTGATAGTGACCCCCATTGAGTTTCCCAGATGGTAAATCTTTAAGGAAGTAGATTGTCCAGTCTTCTTTCTGAGGAGTGGCTGGCGGGTTTGAACCACCAACCTTCTGGTTAGCAGTCAAATGCCTTAGGCACTATGCTACCCGAGCTCCTTTATTAGGTACATGTGAGATTTGATTGCTGAATTCCAAACTGGTGTGAGAGTGATCATTTGCACGAAAGGAACAATTCTGAGTGAGGGGTTGAGGTCTACCATGAAGAGAGAGTGTTATTTATGTCAGGAAAGAAGTAGGTTGGCATGGCTCCTCATTTCTTCCCACTGAACAAGGCTTGAGGTTGATTGTAGTTTAAAAAGCAAGTGAAACATTGCTCCAAACTGTCCTTGATGTTTAAGAGAGACACCAAATCTGAGAGGCATAAAATATCAGGATTAGTTACCAAATGCAGTCACCTTGGGAAATATGAGAAAAACCATTGCATTGCTCTCTTTGAAAAACAAAACAAAACTTTCGTTTGATTCATTTTTACTTAAGGTTCAGAGAGAAAAAACAACAACAACAAAGAAAGAAAGAAAAAAAGATATAAACCTTTAAAAGGTTTAGGAGAAGTTTCTAGGAAAGTCAATTATTAATCTTTACTATTATCCACAAAATAACTTCTACAGCTTCAAAAGGGGTCTGAGTAAGAACTTGTCCTGGAACCGTCTCGGCATTGGAAAGAGTCTGCTCTGGTATTTCACAGCACAGCTAAACAGTTCTCAGGGGTTGGTAGAAGGAGATTGTCTCACAACTTTCTTTGGCTGTTTGAAGGGAGTGGCTGATAGTCAAGCTAAGTGAAAGAAATGAAGAAGTGTGTCTGTACAAAATGAGGCACAGGGATATCTGTTCAGGAAACTGAAGGAGGGCTCAGAGGAACTTTAAGGCCTGCCATTTCTTCGTAAGAGAAAATATTAGTTAAAAACTGCAACAGCATTTCCTCAAACTGATTGTTAAACAAGTTGAGGCAAACTATGAATCTCTAAACAAGCAGTGTTTTTTGTTGTTGCTGTTTTTTGTTTTTGTTTTTCAATGTGGAGTAAAATCCAAGTGCTTTTCTTAAAGACCAAAAAGTGGCTAACTCTACCTTTAAAAATTGATTTTAAATTATATTATGACCTAAATTTGTTAAACAGAAGTTAGTATTTGTGTTAACATTAATAAACATTTTTGTTTATATATATTTATGCCTGTTTGGGTTCACTTCTTCGTTCCCTCTAACTTCCAAGTTGACAGACCCGTGACGTGGAAACTGTAAGCACTTTCTTTTGGTGGCAGCTGCCTCTAATTGTGGCATAGAACTCAAAAGGGTCTATGCAGAAGGCAAGAAGGAAGGCCTGGCAATCTACTTCTGAAAATCATCCACTGATAATCCTGTGGCGCACAGTGGTCTGATTCCATTGTGCATGTGTTTGTCATGAGTCAGGGGCCAACTCAAAGGCAACTAACAACAAGCAGAAGACAAGGTAAGCTAGATTTCTTTGGCTGCAAGTAACAGAACTAATTTTAGCTGACAAAGCAACAGGAAAGAAGGAAGAGAATGTGCAGGGTCTATAGGAAATTGAAATCCAAGCTTGGAAAAGGTTAGGGCCAGGATAACTCTAGGACTCTAGGTAGCTGTGTCAGGACATCACTGTTGGAACAAGTGAGCTCCAGTGGATTTCCTTCCTTGCCTCATCCTGCTCAAGATCAAATTCCTGAAAAAGGCAGTCAGAATGTCCTTAGCTAAAAGAGGAGTGAAAGGCTTTGTTCACTGATGGCTTCATGCCTTGGGGACCAGTAGTTTTCCAAAGCAGAAGTGAGGTGTTGCCATCAGAAGAAGTGGGGAGAGAGGTCAAGCAGGCAAGAAAAATAGATGTACAAAGTTGGGAAGGGATAAGAAGGGACTGAAGATGGTTCTTCCCAGATTTTTTCCATCACAGGATAAATTTGAGTTAATGGACTTGCCCTTACTCGTTAGGGGTTACTTGTCTCAGTGTTACAATTGCCTGGAAGATGCTGATTCGTACTTACTGATTTTGTTTTGTACTCACAAGATTTGCTTCACTTGTACTAAAAACTAAAGAAAACTGCATCAGTGAGTAATACGTATTCATTTCAAAACCATTTCTTCCTAGGTACCCTCATCCTCCGTAAACACATCCACATGTACGCACATACATGTGGTTTCTGGGAATCGTTTACAGACACACTATGGAAACAATGGAAAAGCAAAGTTTCTCAGGTGCTAAAGCCATTTTAATTATCAAAGGATAGCAGGGACAAGTTGAATTTTTGGTACTCTTGATCCTTTACTGTAAATCCATTAATTCACATGAATTTACTGTGATTGACACTGCTGGTAGCCTTCAAATGTTTGACTCTGGTATTGAAGATAAGGAAAAATGATTTTTTTCCTGCAATTCTTACACGTCATGACTCCTATCCTAAACCACAGAATGCATGTATGTGTAATCACATAAAATTCTTTATTAAAAGCGGAAAATCCTCTTAATTTTGTGTAAAGAAAATTTGCAGCAAAGTTTGGTTTTTTAGTTTAAAACAGGATTGCAGGATAATTTGTCTTTTGCAAACTTCATGGCAATCACAACCCAGCTAAGAATAAGTGGCACAATTTGAAGGGTATTTTTGGGATGTGTAACCTCAAAAATTTTAGTTACCATCTTCCACTGGTGGCTGGTTTCCTTACTCACAAACATTAGCATGTATTGAGTAGGTGCTATCTGTCAGGCACTGTGTTAAATGCTTTCTATGAAAAAAATTGTTCTAATTTTCAAAAAGCCTCAAGAGTCTGTGCCATGATTATCTCAGTTTTACAAATGAAGAGATAAAGTAATATTTTCAAAGTCCTATAGTTATTTGAGTCCCTGGCTGCTTGTAAATGGTTAATGTTGTTGGCTGCCAACCAAAAGTTGGGAAGTTCAAGTCCACCCAGAGGCAGCTCAGAAGAAAGGCCTGGTGATCTACATCCAAAAATTCAGCCACTGAAAATCCTACAGAGCACAGTTCTACTCTGACACACGTGGGGTTGCCATGAGTCAGAGCTGACTTGATAGCAACTGTTTTTATTTACTTATTTATTAGTAATTATTTAGTGGTGGAGCTAGGATTTAAACTCACAAAGCAGACAGACCTTGGTTTAAATTCACTACCACCATGCCACACTGTGCTTCTTACTCTCTTGCTGTGGGATAAGATTTAGAAGGCCCATTTATTCATGTACTTTCTTCCATTTCTTTTACCCGATTAGCCTTTTCTTATTCAAATTTGAAGCATCTGCTGCCTTGGGAAAGGATTGTTGCAGTAGAACTATTCTTGGTAGCCATGAGGAATGGGTCAAATTCTTGGTGTTTGAGTTTTGGAAACACCCAGACCTACGATAAAATGATTTGGAAGAATGCTAAGGATACTTCGTTGTCAGATTCAGTATCTCCTTCCACTCTGGTAATGCTTGCTGGTGGGGGAGGAACAAAGCATAAAAGAGGAGAAGATGAGGCTGAAGCTGGACATATGTTGGTTGGTCCCAAGAAGGGACTTTTTGGATTAAGTTCTGGTACAGGACCAGGAGTTGATCATAGAATTCCCAGTTTGGCTGGAGATTGAAGGGCCAACCTATGGTCCCTTTTCATGAAAAGTTAGAAAAGGAGAAAGATACCAGACTTCTTCTGTGACTGGGAGGGAGTAGAGGAGAGTATGAATGAAGTGTTTGAACCAGAACCCCTCCAAAGGTCCTGAACATCCCAGCCTGCTTTGGAGAGCTGCAGAATGTTACTCTAGGTTACAGAGAGCTGCCAGACCTCTCCCGAGAACCAGTGACCTGAGGAGCTATGCAGTAAAGATGAGGAGAAGATATGACCTCCATAACAGGCAATTAAAATTCAGTCAGTATGACTATAGCTCATCATATGCTGGTGTCAAGAGATGTTGATGACTGACAAAAGACAGGCATATGAGCTGAACATTTACATTAGGTAGGTATACTCCTTGGAGAGATCAATCACGGGAAATTAGAAGGGCTGTATATGCACAGGAAGACAGCTCCACGGGCAGGAGTGCATGGGAGGGAAGGACACAGGGAAGAGGTAACTATGGAGAGGAAGTGGGAAGGGAATGGTTGTGTTGTGGGATATTGTAGTCAATGTCATGAGACAAGGTGTATATGAATTGCTGTATGGAAGATGAATTTGCTCTGTAAACTTTCACTCAAATCACAATAAAATTGAAAAAAAAAAAAGAGATGTTGATGACTGAAAATCAGTAACTACCTCCTCCACCATCATTTCTCGTATACTCTGGCATTATGTAATCCTCTTGAACTCAGACACAAGCCACAGAAAGGTATATTTTAGGCAGATCCTTAATTGACTAATATTAATCAATATTAATTTTGTTACTTGGAGAAATAGGAGTTTAAAATAGAAATTAAGTTCCATAAAAAGTGGAACCATTCTAACTCCTGTATACCTGAGTTTTGCCCAAGAATTATTCTCTCTACATTCTGAAGAGCCCATCAGTGCTTTTGCTTAGGTGATTTATAAAATCAAATAAAGCAGAAGAAAATACCTAAGGCCTAACTTAGCTCAAATTAAGTCAGGAGGAAAACCAGTTCCCTAACTACAAGCAGTCTTTGCTTTGCATGGTTCAGATGTACATGAATTTCAGTTACCATGTTGTCGTTGTTGTTATGTGCCATCGAGTCAGACCTGACTCAAAGCGACCCCTTCTTGGGTTTCCGAGACTGTATCACTACGGAAGTAGATTGCCCAACCTTTCTTCTGAGGAGTGGTTGTTGGGTTTGAACCACCAGCCTTCTGGTTAGCAGTCAAGTGCCCATAGTTTAGTTAAATAACATCAGTTAAATAACAACAATGGCTCAAATTTCAGTTATCAAGGTATATTAACTGTGAGTAATTGCCTAAAATACAAACTTTGCTGCTAGCTCTGTAGTCCACAGATCACTCCATAAAAAACAGATGCAAATCATTCTCAGTGACCAATCATGTTACTCTATTCAAAGACTTTTAGTGATTGGTCACTGTGCATCTGTTATTCAGTTTATGCACAGACAGTAAAGTGGGTTGCCTCCTTGTCTTCCAATAATAGACCAACATGATATTTTTCAAACCTTGATAATAGAAATAAAAAAATTGACTGGCAAAAATGAAAGAGCAGCACAAAGAAACAAGAAGTAATAATGATGCAAGTGAAATTGAAAAGTGATTGTGATGAAAAGGATGAAGATATTCTAGAGGAAGTAACAACAACAAAAAACTGAACACTAAAGGAACTCTACTACAAAAAGAATAAAATGTTGGAAGCCAATTCAAACTTAGAAAAGAGTGTGACCATTTAGTACGATATAAAAAGATATTTTCTCTATATTCTGAGATATATAAGAAAAAGGCAAGGAATGTTCAACACTTTTGATAATAAAAAAAATAATAATAAAAATTTATTTTTCAGTATTTTAATTTATGGTATATAAAATAAATATTACTTTTCTTATTGCTTTTATTTCCCTGTGCATTTATAATTGACAGTAAAAGAAGATTTGTTATTTTGACAAAAGTTTTTAAAGGTCACAGAAAAATCCTTATTTTCCCTGTTGATTCTTATGACTGCTTCATTCGGTTTCAGCTTGAGTGTCATTTTTAAGATCCTGCACTACCTGTACACAGAAATGTTCCTTTACCTGCACATTTAAAATCAACCTTGAAATAGTTCTGTCTCAAAAACTGCTCACTTAAAAAGAGAGCTTGGTCCATTAGGCAAACTTTCTGGCACTCTTTATTCTCACACTGCTCTCAAGATGAAGATTTGCCTTGAAATTAGTTTCCTCATCCTGCAGAGAGAGAAAGAGAAGGGTACTGTGAACTCTGCTCTAAGGCCTTGTATGTCCTAGGAGCAGGGTTAGTGAATGGTTTCTCACTTTTGAGCCTTCTGTGTCCTGATGCCCCTCTTTGTTGTATAACAGTCCAGTACAGTTGTCATTGCTCATTTTAGATATTGTTAGCATGCCATGTTATACGTGGACCAATGGTCATTGTGTGGGATGCTCATAAACCCAGACAATGTACTCCAGTCATTCCTATTCATTCTCCCTGTCATAGTTTACGTGAGAATATGCCCTGTGGGACATGAGGTAATAACACTTGAAACAATCAGACACTCAGATTAACAGGGAGGGTAACAGATGTGCTCTTCTTTTATTGTCTCTGGGGTTCTTTTAGATCATCTGAAATAACTCCATGAAGTTTAGAAATATTTCACCAAAAATGCTTAATGCAAGAAAAAGTTGTTTTTCACACATGATGTTTATCAAGACAACCTTCAAGTGCTCTTAAAATAAAGAAAGGTTAAAGCTTTTATTTTGAGGGTTTTGTAGGTACAAGATGTTCTTGTCTAAAACCTTTTAAATGAACTTTTTTTTGTGTGTGTCTATCAGTGTCTGTAAGGAATGGAGAAGAGTCAAAAAGAGAAGTTTGGAAATAGATATTTCTTAAGTAGTTTATCAACTTCAGTCTTTTGCAAGACTGGTAAATTTTTATATATTCCATCATTTCATGGAAGGCTGATAAAAGATATTTTTTTTTTGTGTGTGTATGTATGAATGTATATTTGGCACATTTTAAAGTATACCTTATGGTTAAATATTTTCTAATTTTTTTCATTTTACTCCATAACAGATAAATAGAGTATTAAAGTTCTTGAGTACGAACACTTCTTTTTTATGAGAATCATCTCATTCAAGAAATTCATCCCAATATTCTAATAATTAATCTATATACTCCTCTATTAAATTGGTGCCAACTTTTCATTTTAAGTGGGAAAAATTGGGGCCAATTTTATTTCTTTTCAAATGAATGTTGCTATATATGATGCTTTTAAGGTGATTCACTTGCTTTATTTATATATTTGTTAGCTTTCAGGAAATCACACCACACCTGTGCTGACTGCGAAAGGCCAAAGTAGCAGCCCCAAATACTGGCAGTAAATAAATCAATTTATAGAGTTATAAGGAGTAAAGCTATGATTCAGGATACTGTCTAACTTTTGAGGCAAGAGATTATGTAATCTTAGAATCCTAGAGAAAGTAGGCCTTTATAGATAATCCATAATATCACAAAATGAGCTATCAGTTGACTGGACATTGATTTCCAGAAATATTAGAGTAATTCATATTAGAATTAATCTCCTGCTGTAAAGAATTATAAAACTGGACAAACTATATAAGAATAGATTTTTCAAGCATTGAGAATAGGTAGCACAGGGTTGTGATTCTAGGAAGGAAAGGCAGGAAGTTTCATGTTTACCCCAGCTTTCTGACTGGTGACAATTTACAGACTGTAGTTCAGGGAGGTGGGGTGCAAGTAGAAATTGTTAGTTTTACTGAGTTGCAAAGGCAGAGATCAGAGTTAGGATCTGCTAAAGATATGGAAAATGCAGATTAGAGTTCCAGAGAGGAAGATGCTTCAGCAGCGGAGGTCTGGAAGTCTGTGTGTGGGTTCTCCTTGAGTCCTTGGACAAAGGTTGGGCTATACTTATATAGAGTAAGAAGGTCAGGTTACTGGGGCCAGAAAGCCTTAGCTATTCCATAGATCATGCAAAGATGGAAGACATTGAAGTTCTAGCCAAAGTGAATAGACCATGTTGAGCATCTGTTGTTCAGACGAGATCTCAGAAAGGTCACACTTTAGGAGTAAGAATGAGACCTTACAGTAAGGGCCACACTCTCAGTTAGGAAAAATATCAAACTAGAACTCTCCTAACAAAGCCCCAAATCACATCTGACTGAATCAAGAGGATCTGCCCTGAAATTACTTGACTGCCAGAGCAATACTCAACATCTTTTAAAGGAAGATGGTATTATCAAACTCCCTAAAACATATCACTCATAATATCCAACATATAAAAACATTATTAAATATACAAAGAAGTAGGAAACTATAACCAGTAACCAAAAGAAAAAGTAGTCTATTTAAACAAATCCTGGAATGATCAAGATGTCAGAATTAGTAGACAAGGCTTTTCCATTTGAATGCTAACCAGAAGGTTGGTGTTCAAACCTACCAGCCACTCTGCAGAAGGAAGATGAGGCAATGAACTTCTGTAAAGCTTTATCACCTGCAAAACCCAGTAGGGGTTGCTATGAGTCAGAATCAACTCAGTGGCAGTGGCTTTGGTTTGGTTTATTGTAGATCAGTGATTTATGGTAGATCAGTGATTGAGCACTCGGCTGCTACCCAAAAGTTCTACAGTTCAAACCCATCAGCTGATTTGTGGGAGAAGATGAGGCAGTCTGCTTCCATAAATATTTCAGCCTTGGAAACCATATAAGTCAGTTCTATTCTGTCATATAGAGTCACTGTGAGTTGGAATCAACTCAATGGCAATAGGGTGGGGTTATTGTAAATGTATTCAAAATTTAAAGAAAAGGATGATCAGAATGAATAAACAGATGAGAAAATTTTAGCATAAAATGGAAGCTATGAAAAAGGAACAAATGAAATTTGAGGCACTGCAAAATATAATCTCTGAAAGAAAAACTCCAGTGAATAGGATAGCAGATTGGCAGTGCAGAGAGAAGGGAGTGACCTTTAAGAAAAGTCAATGGAAATTTCTCTAACTGAAGAAGAGAGAGGAAAAATGATGAGTAAGCAGAAAACAGAACCTTAGTGATGTGTGGTGTCATATTAAGTAGGCTAACATACATGGAGTTAGAATTCTATAGGAGAGGGGAAAGAAAATAGGGTCAAAAGTATTTAAGTATAAAGCTTCTAGAAGAAAACATCGAATATCACTGTGAATTTAGACAGGCAAAGTTTTTTTTTAGACAGATTGCAAAATGCATGGACCATAAAATTAATCAGACTTCATCACAATGAAGCACCATTGTGATGAAGGTGAATGGTGCTGAAGGTGATGAAGAAAGGATAAGGTAAGCAACCAACAGGAATAAATTTTTTGCCAAAATATAAATCTGCTAAAGGATCTGATCAAGAATATATAGAGGTGCTACATATCAATAACAAAAGGACAAGCAACTCTATAAAATTAGGCAAAAGCCTAGGTTAGGCAATTTAACAAGAAGATAAACAAATGATCAATGCTGCTATTGTTATCAGGTGCTGTGAAGCTGATTCTGACTCACAGAGACCCTATGTACAATAAAACAAAACACTGCCTGATCCTGCACTTATAATCCCTGCTACGTTTGAGCCCATCATTGTAGCCACTGTGTCAACCCACCTTGTTCAAGGTCTTCCCCTTTTTCTCTGACCCTCCACTTTAGCAAGCATGATATCCTTCACCAGGGAATGGTCCCTTCTTACCACATGACCAAAGTAGGTGAGACGAAGTCTGGTCATTCTTCCTTCTAAGGAAGATTCCAGCTGCACTTCTTCCAGGATATATTTATTCGTTCTGGCAGTCCATGGTATTTTCAGTATTCTTCACCAACACCACAATTCGAAGGCATCAGCTCTTGTTGTTGTTGTTGTTGTTATGTGCCGTGGAGTCGGCCCCGACTCATAGCGACCCCTCCTTGGGTTTCCGAGGCAGTATCACTACGGAAGTAGGATTGCCTAACCTTCCTTCCGAGGAGTGGCTGGTGGGTTTGAACCGCTAGCCTTCTGGTTAGCAGTCAAGTGCCTTAGCCACTGTGCAGCTCTTCTTAGGTCTTCCTTATTCTTTGTCCAGCTTTCACATGCGTATGAGGCAATTGAAAATACCATGGCTTAGGTTATGCACACCTTAGTCTTCAAAGAGACATCTTTGCTCTTCAGCACTTTAAAGAGGTCTTTTGCAGCAGATTTGCCTCATGCAATATGATGTCTGATTTTTTGACTGCTGCTTCCATGAGTGTTGGTTGTGGATCCAAGTAAAATGAAACTCCTGAAACTTCAATCTTTTCTCCATTCACCATGATGTTGCTTATTGGTCCAGTTGTGAGGATTTTTGTTTTCTTTATGTTGAGGTGTAATCCATACTTCATAGTGTAGTGTTTGATCTTGATCAGTAAGTGCTTCAAATCCTGTTCACATTCAGCAAGCAAGGTTGTGTCATCTGCATATTGCCACTACTTGTGTGTCAGTTTGTCATACGGTGGTGGTTTGTGTGTTGATGTCAGGCTTGGTGCTATGCCACTGGAATTTAAAATACCAGAAGGGTCACCCATGGTGGACAGGTTTCAGCAGAGCTTACAGACTAAGACAGACAGGAAGAAGGATGGGACCATCTATTTCTGAAAGAATTGCTTACTGAAAACCTTATGAATAGCAGTGAAACAGTGTCTGAAATATTACTGGAAATGGTCAATAAACCCATGAAAATAAGCTCAACATCACTTGTTATCAGAAGAACACAAATTAGAGCCACAATGAGATACCACTTCAGACAGCTAGAATGGCTTTTGTTAAAAAAGGCTCACAATAGCAAATATTTGTGAAATATGTGGAAACTGGATCTCCTCATGTATCTTTGGTGGAAGTATAAAACAGCACAACCAGTTTGGGAAACTATCTGGTACTTTCTTATATGGTTAAATATAGATAACCACTATAACCACACAATTCCATTCTTATGTTTGTACTTAAGATAAACACATGTCCAGAAAAGACTTGCACATGAATATTTATGAGATTCACTCATAATAGGTCCAAGATACCCCAAAATCTATTAACAGGAGAATGGATAAACAAAATGTGACATATTCATACAATAGAATATTACTTAGCATTAAAAATGAATGAACTACAGATACATCCAGTATGAAAAAAATCTCAGGAATGTTAAGTTGAGCAAAAGAAGTAAGATTCAAAAGAGTATACTGTATGATTCCACTTTTATGAAATTCAAATAATGACAAAATTAATCTATGGGGAGAAAAGTTATAACAGTGGTAGTCTTGGGGTTGGGGGGGCAATGACTAAGAGGGTATAAGAAAATTTTCTGGAGAGATGATTGTTTTTATATTTTTATTTACTTGTTGATTATATGAATGTTTACATTTGTCAAAACTTTTGAGTTATATACTTAAGGTCTATGAATTTCATTGCATTTAATTTTTACAAAAATAAAAACAATGAAAAAATATAACTGATTCAAAGATTTCAGATTTCTTTGTAAATAACAATTATTAAAATAATAGACTTCAAAGCTCACTAAATTTTCAGTAAAATTTAATCTTTGTAGTTTTGTTTGAGATATTAATAAGTTCTTCCTTGGAGAACATTTTCACCTAAAATGGGGTTCTGGTATTGGATTTTGAAAATTGAGTCAAAATGAATATTTTGAGTTCTGGAGACACAAATACAGCATTTGTTCAAAACATTTATAAATATATATGAACAAAGGAAATTTTGACTAAGTCTTATTACCCACAAGTATTATGTAAGGCTGAGGTGAAGACAGAAATATCATCATCTTAAAATGGATGCAAGCTCAGAGCAGCCATGTGAAATGAGCATCTTTCTCCTCCTACACCCGTCCCATTCCTGGTGTGTTAGAATCAGTGATCTTGCTCAAAGGCCCAGACACTTTGTCCATGTCAGTTATGCTCCTATTGTACCCATGGTCTTACTTTACTGCTGCAGAAAGAAGCTAAAGATGGGATAGGTCTATGAGCACCACAAAGTAAACTTATTCTCTTTGGGTATAAAGAAAAAATAGGTTGGGGACCAGTTGTAAAATATACTCCATTGTTTGGCCCAAGTTTGGGAAGAAGTTTGGGTTGTAGTTGTTGTGGAATTGTATCCTCCTAAAACATATGTTGAAATTCTAACCCCTCAACTGGTGAATGTGATTTTGTTTAAGGATAGAGAACTCTTCACTACAGATGTTATTAGTTAATTTAATGAATTTGTATTCAAGCAGGATCAGTCTTGATTCTAATCCCTCCTTATAAATGGAACCATACAATATGTACTTATAAAACAGATGAACAGACACAGAAATAGTGTCACATTTAGGGGAAAGACACATGTGAGGATTCATCTATAAGCCAAGGAATGCCAAGGATTACCTGCAGTCACCAGAAACCAGAAAAGGGGCATGGGGCAGTTCTTTCCTCAAGGCCCTCAGAAGTAATTGGTGCAGCCGAGACCCTGATTTGGACTTCTAGCTTGTAAAACTGTGAGAAAATAAATTTATGTTCTTTAAGTCCACCCACTGTGAGATATTTTATTATGGCAGCCCTAGGAAACTAAGAAAGCAGTGATGCAAAGGAAATCAACAACTAGATATTGTTTTCCTTACTGAGTAAAAGCCAGGAACTTAGAAGACCCGACATGATCTGGCCTGATCTTTCTGACCTTTTCTTCTACTCTCCCCCTTGCCCACTTTGCTTCAGTCATACTGCCTCACTGCATTTTCCAACAAGTCACACATGCTCAGGGTCTTTGCACTTGCTCTGCCCTTGGCCTCAGGTTCCCTTCCTCCAGATAACCACAGAGCTTGCTCTTTTGCTTCTTTCAAGTCTTTGCTCAAATGTCATTCTTTGAGTGAGGACGACTCTGGTTAAAATTGAATCTCTCCCCTTTACCTGACACTCCTTATTTCCCTGCTCTCCTTGATGTTTGGAGAAAACACCATAACATCATCACTATTTGACTCGATGGAACATAACAACAACAACAACAACATCTATAACACCTTCACCACCTCATATTCTGTATTGTTTACTTGCCTATTTTGTTTATTGTCTGTCTTCTGTATGCTTACACTAGAATGTAAGCTCCACAAAGGAAACACCACTCTAGTGCCCACAACGGTGCCTAGCACAAAGTAGGTGCTCAATATTTATTGAAAGACAGCTTGTGGGTAGGAATATGGGCTTGGGCTCTGCATTGTCCAGGTTTAACATCTGTTTCTGCTAGATTCTGGCTGTGTGACCTTGATCAAATTACCTACACTCTCTGTGTAGTAAATTGAGTACCTGCCTCATATGAGTGTTGTGAGCATTAAATGAGTTAGTACTACAGAGCATTTACAACAGTGCTTGGCACATTTAACTGTTCAATAAATGTTAGTTATTGTGGTATTCAGTAATTTGTGAATAACTTTTCTTTATGAAGGAGCTCTGGTAGCATGGTGCCTAAGGCATTTGACTGCTAACCAGAAGGCTGGAGGTTCAAACCCACCAGCCACTCCTCGGAAGGAAAGGTGGGAAATCTACTTCCGTAGTGTTACTGCCTCAGAAACCCATGGAGGAGTCACTATGAGTCAGATCCTACTCTACGGCAGTGAGTTTCTCTATGAGGCACAGTTCAAGGCCCTATGGACTGTTATAGGGAATTTAAAACTATGCCTCTATTCTGAAAGAATTTATAATTAAATTTTTATGCAATTCCTTTTCCCATAAGTCTTTTCACAGTTGGCATTTGAACTTTTGTTTATTCTCTAAGACCCAGCTCAGATGTGACCTTCTTGGTAAGACTATCCCATCTTCTCTTGGTGGCACAAGTTCTCTTTGCTCCCAAAGCAAAAACATTCATTTATTCATTTTGCAAACATTTATTGAACACATAATAATGAGCCTGATGAGGGGCTAGAGATATAGAAAAACTAACATATATGCCATGGTTTGAGTTAGGCACACCTCAGTCTTCAAAGAGCCATCTTTACTATTCAGCACTTTAAGGAGGTCTTTTGCAGCAGATTTGCCCAGTGTATGGACTTCCAGAAGAGCTAACAAATCTGTCTGGAAGAAGTACAGCCAGAATGCTCCTTGGAAGCAAGAATGGCCAGACTTTGTCTCACCCACTTTGGCCATGTTGTCAGAAGGGACCATTCCCTGGAGAGGGATAGCATGCTTGGTAGAGTGGAGGGTCAGCAAAAAAGAAGGCCCTCTATGAGGTGAATAGACACAGTGGTGGCTGCAACAATGAGCCTAGGTGTAGCAAGGATTTTGAGACTGGCACAGGACCGGACAGTATTTCGTTCTGTTGTACATGGGGTCACTATGGGTCAGAGCCAACTCGACAACACCTAACAACAACAACAGCAACAACAACAGCAACAATACACGGGCCTTGATTTTGAGAAGTTTGACAATGAATGCAGCAAATCTGAGCCAAATCTGTTGCTGTTGAGTCAATTTTGACTCAAAGCAACTCTGTAGGACGGAGTAGAACTGTCTCATTGGATTTCCAACAGAGTAGAATTGTCCCATAGGTTTTCCAAGGCTGTAATCTTTGTGGGAGCAGACTGCTACATCTTTCTCCAGTGGAGTGGCTTGTGGGTTTGAACTGCCAACCTTTCCATTAGCAGTCAAGTGCTTAACCACTGCACTACCAGGGTTCCTTATAGTGAATACAGGCATACGCAGAAATAAGGGCAAAATAGTGTCATGTGTTCACTAGGAGGTAGCGTGCTCATGTCTTATATCTGTCCTGTCTCCTGGATGTGAGTGCTTGTAGCCAGAATCCAGGATTGTTTGCTTTCAAAGACTGTCAGTAAGATGCTGGCTGGAATCTTTCTGGACACATTTTGTGGTCAACTACTCATCAAGTATTTGATACTTCTTCTCCTGATATTTTCTTTCTCCAAACTCTTCAGATGCAATAATAGACATAAAAGTTGTGGAAAGATGGCCCTAGGGAGTCATTTCTCAATTAGTGAACTTGAAGCCATTGGTCACCTCTCTGGATTCTGACATACCCACTCTCTTTCTTTTCTCAGTATAGTTTAAAATGTGCTGATAGAGAATTGGACTGCTGACGATAGCACCAACCTACCCATCAAAAAGAAGGAGGCAGTAGGGAACAGTTAGGAAGAACATAAAGATATTCCTTTCCATTTTTTAAAAGGCTTTACTGGCAGAGAGAGAGTGAGAAAGAAAGGAGATGGTCCAAAGGGGCCTTGCATTTCATGACTTTAAGGTACTTATTGTGGGGCAAGAAGTTATTTTTCTTTTTGACTTCTCTAAATAAGAATAGACCAGCCATCTTAGAAAACAAAGGGATGTTACATTTCAGCATCTGACACAGAGAAAGACTTGGAAATTGTTATAGACCATGACATGTTTCAACAAATATTTACTTAGAGCTTTGGGAGGATTAAAAACATGTAGTTTCAATGTTCACAACAATAGGTAAAATGCTTCTCCCACTTTGCTCCTCTTTTTCTTATTTCTGTTAATGCATCTGATATTTTCTTATCAATTGAGCTAGTCAAGATGAGAAGCTAAATTTGTTTTGGAAGACTTTACTCAACAACACTTTGATTGTAAGATGTCAATACACCTGACTAGAATGACCATTGCTTGAGAAGTCAGTCTACACAGAGTGAAATAAGCATATCAAAGGATTTTTAGGGGAAAAAAAATCAAGTGTTCTGTTAAACTAGGCAGGAAACAGAAATCGCAGCATATGACATTTAAGGAACTTCAAGAATGGATTGACTTTGAGGCAAATGAATGACTCATTTTAGACAGGATAAATTATTTTTTAGCCCTGACATAAGTACAAAAAGATCCGTCAATTTAAACTATATTACAACAGTTGGTTTAAACATTGCATCCACATCGTAATTTCTTCAAGAAAACGATATGTATTAATATTAGTGGATTTATTTTAAAATTACTTTAACATTAAATGAAATGGCAGAAGACCCCTAATAGTAAAATTACAGTTATGCGTGGGAGAAGATAAAGCATTTTTGATATTATCTGTCTATTTGAACATCAGAATTGCTATTAAGTTAGAACTGATATTATTGTACTGATGATCTACGTTTTATAAAACTCACTGCCTTCAAGTTGGTCCTGACTCATAGCCACCCCTCCTTGGGTTTCTGAGGCAGTATCTCTACAGAAGTAGATTGCCCAATCTTCCTTCTGAGGAGTGGCTGATGGGTTTGTACCAACAGCCTTCTGGTTTGCAGTCAAATGCCTTAGGTACTATGCCAACAGAGCTCCAATATTTTATAGCAAACCTTAATAAATTCCTTCAATTTTCTGTGTTCTACCACATGTAGTTTATGTGAAGTCTGTTCAGAGACTGTTACACTTATACTATTTTTATATTTTTGGATCTGGTAGTAATGATGTTCTTAAATATTGGGTGTAAAAATTTAATAACATGAGCTTATGCTAAATCCACTTTATGACATAATTTGAGTAATTATGACTCTGATTTTGTGATTTCCATGACCTCCTTTCTCTCAGAACTCGATTGATAATATTACTACATTGCTTTCCATTGAAGTTATCATTCTTGGTGCATGAAAGAGCCCTGGTGACAATGGTTAAGTGCTAGACTGCTAACTGAACTCACCCAGTAAGTTCTGCTCCAGGTTTGAAGGGTGCCTTAGGGGTTCCACCAGTCTCTATCAGAACAGTAAGTCTGGTCTTTTTTATGATTTTGAATTTTAGTCTACATTTTTTCCCCCCATTCAGTCCAAGGCCTTCTATCGTGATATCCATTAGAGTGGTTGGTAGTGGTAGCTGGACACCATGTAGTTGTTTTGGTATCAGGTTAGTGGAGGTGGTAATTTATGTAGTCCATTAGTCCTTTGGACTAATTGTCTCCTTGAGTCTTTGATTTCCTTCACTTTTCTTTGCTCTGGATGGTAAGAGACCAATAGTTATATTTTAGATGGTCACTCACAAGCTTTTTTTTTTTTTTCCTCAAGGGATGTTTTTCTGGTTTATTATATTTGTTTATACACAAAGCACTATTGTTGTTATGGTTGGGTGCTGTAGAGTCACTCATGTGATAGAGTAGAACTTCCCCATAGGGTTCTTTTATTTTTGCAGTGTTTCCTCTTCTCCCCTCACTCCCCTAGTAACCAATGAAGAAAATTTCCTTCCATATATAAACCTTTCCTTGACTTTTTACAATAATGAACTAATATAATATTTATCCTTCTATGATTTATTTATTTCACTGAGCATAATGTCCTCCAAGTTCATCCATGTTACATGGTGTTTTGCAGATTCTACATTATTCTTTAGGGTTGCATAATATTCCATTCTGTGTATGTACCATAGTTTGGTTATCCATTCTTCTGTTGATCAGCATTTAGGTTGTTTCCATATTTTTGTTATTGTAAACAGTGCTGCGATGAATGTGGGTGTGCATATACATGTTTTTGTCCTGGCTCTCATTTCTTTAGGATATACACCTAGTAATGGGATTGCTGAATCAAATGGTATTTCTAAGTCCAGCTTTTTAAGGAATCACCATACTGCTTTCCACAGTGATTGTATCCCCTTACAGTTCCACCAGCAGTATATGAGAGTCCCAATCTCTCCACATTCTCGCCAGCATTTGTTATTTTCTGTCCTGTTGAACTTTGCTATTAGTGCTGGGGCCAGATGATATCTCATTGTTGTTTTGATTTGCATCTTTCTAATGGCTAATGATTGTAAACATTTCTTCATGTGTTTATTGGCTGCCTGAATATTTTCTTTGGTGAAGTGTCTATTCATGTCTTCTGCCCAGTTTTCATTTGAATAGTTTATCGTTTTTTGTTGAGGTGCTGGAGTTTTCTATAAATTTAGAGATAAGTCCCTTGTCAGATATGTTGTTGCCATATATATTTTTTCCCAATCTGTAGGTTTTCTTTTTACTCTTTTGGAGATGTCTTTGGAAGCACATAAAAATTTAATATGTATAAGGTCCCATTCATCTAGTTTATCTTCTGAAGTTTGTGCATTTTGGATTATTCTTGACAGTCTATTTATGCCATAAATTAGGGCCCTTAAATTTGCCCCTAGTTTTCCCTTGAGGACCTTTATAGTTTTAGGTTTCACATTTAAGTCTTTGATCCATCTGGAGTTAGTTTTTGTGTATGGTATGAGGTATGGATCTTGTTTCATTTTTCTGCAAATGGATATCCAGTTTTGCCAGCACCATTTGTTAAAGAGACCATCTCTTCCTCATGTAATGGATTTCAGCCTTTGTCAAAAATAAGCTGACCATAGGTTGATGGATCTATTTCTGGGTTCTCGATTCTGTTCTACTGGTCTATGTGTCTGTTGTATCAGTACCAGGCTGTTTCGGCTACTGTGGCTATATAGCAGGTTTTGAAATCCAGGAGTGTGAGACCTCCTACTTTGTTCTTCTTTAATAGTGCTTTGCTGATCTGAGGTCTCTTTCCTTACCCTATAAAATTAGTGATTGGTTTTTCCATATACTTAAAGAATGTTGATGGGATCTGGATTGAGATTGCATTGAATGTATAGATTGCTTTGCGTAGTATTGACATTTTCACAGTGTTCAATCTTCCTATCCATGAGCATGGTATGCTCTTCCATTTATGTAGTGGTTTTGGTTTCTTGGAGTAGTGTTTTCTTTCTTTTGTGTCCCTAATGAGATTTATTCTCAAGTTTTTTTTTTTTTTTTTTTTTTTTTGGTACCTATTATAAATTGTATTGATTTCCTTATTTCCTTTTCAGCAATCTCTTTGCTGGTGTAGAGAAATCCAACTGATTTTTGTATGTTGATCTTCTATCCTGCCACTATGCTTTATCTCTCTATTAGTTCCAGTATTTTTCTAGCTGAGTCTCTTGGGTTTTCTAGGTATAGGATCATATCACTAGCAAATAGGAATAGTTTTACTTCTTCCTTACCAATTTGGATCCCTCTTATTTCCCTTTCTTGCCTTGTTGCCCTGGCTAGGACTTCCAATACAATGTTGAATAGAAGTGGGTATAGAGGGCATCCTTGTCTGGTTCCTGTTTGCAAGGGGAATGGTTTCAGTCTCTATCCATTGAGAATAATTTTGGCTGTTGGTTTTTCATATATGCCCTTTATTATGTTGGCCACTCACAAGCCTTTAATACTCCAGTCATTATTCACCAAAGTAGGATGTAGAACATTGTCTTTATGGATTATATTATGTCAATTGACCTAGATGTCTCTTGAGACCATGGTCCTAAGCCCTCAAGTCCAGTGACTCAGTCCCTCAAGGTGTTTGTGTGGCTAAGAGGTTTTCACAATTTTGCCACTGATGTTTATTGAATTCTTACCATATCTTGTTATTGTTAGTTGCTGTTGAGTTGGCTTTGATTCATGGCAACCTTATATACACCAGAATAAAATGTTGCCAGGTCCTTCACCATCTTCATGATCATTGGTATGTTTGAATTCATTCTTAGACATGACATTTTTTTTGTGTGTGTTTTATACATTATTTAATTTTCACAACAGTTCCTATTTGAGGACAAAACTGAAGATTAGAGAGTTTAAATACCTTGCCCAAGTTCAAATCACCAGCAGGTGATAAACTCAAATCCAGATTGCTCATTCTCTGGGTACTCCAGAAGCTACTCCCTTTCCTTTAGTCTCAGTATTTTTTTCATCCCTTTTTGTTCAGCCTTAAATAAGAAACAAGTTCTCCAGACTGGACATTGTTAGTGGAGAGGGTGAGTGGATTGTCCTTGGCCCTACTCTCTATGTCTATGTGTGGATCTCAGCTTCTCTTTAGATTCAGAGCTGTGAGGCAGGTTGATGGGAGCCACTCCTTGTTTCCACCAGTGCTTACTAATGCACTTCTGCCCTTTGTCCTTCCCCGACTGTGGGCTTGCTAGTGTGTTGAATTGATTATTAAAAGCAATGCGCTTTTTATGGATCACATTGTTGTTGAATTGTGTCCTCCAAAAAGATATGTTGAAGGTCTAACCCCTGGACCTGTAAGTGTGATTGTGTTTGGAAAGAGGAGAATTCTTTTATCAGTTAAGCCAAACCAGTAAGAGTAGGGTGGGTTCTATCCTAATTTCTTCTGAGTGGAGTTTTATAAAAGAGGACAGAAACAAATATTCATGGAGAGGGAGATGCCATAAGACCTTAAAGGCTGCAGATAGTCTTCAATTTATGTTGAATTTGATGAACCACATTTATGACCATCCTTTTATTTTTTGGTATATCTTATTGTTAGTAATATAGACTATATACAATGTTGCAATGCCTAATTTGCTGATGTGTTCATTCTCAGATATTCACTAACAGATGTTCAATCTTATGATTTATTTATCAAAGCATTGCCACATAGACGTAGTTTTCTAAGGCTTCAGTTGCTTGAAAACATAGACCCAAAAGTTAATCACTTTGCTAAAGTCTATAAGCAGGTTTGGGAAGCAGTAAGATATTAAAGTGAAATATATAAGGAAAAAAAGAAAAGGACCATAAAGACAGCTGTCACTAATTTTCTGACTAGAAACACCAATGTCATTCCCAGGGATAATCCAGATGATCCAGAACCTTCCACAAGTTGAGTTATTACCACGACTGACAAAATGGCAATGTTACATACTCTTATTCATCATTGGAATAAATGTTATGGTTTGTGTATTTTTTAAAATGTATGTATGTATGTAATAAAATATATCTGCAAGTTTATATGTAGTTTCTAACCCCCAGAGACAAATAATGATTGGATTTATAAAGATACTGATAATAAAAGGAAATAATAATGAACCCTAAAATAAATGAGATATTCTACTACGTCAAAACCAAGTTAAGATGGAGTTGTCAGAATGGTTGAACTCTGTCATAAATTGGAAACTACTTGTATAAGCAACAAAGGAATGCTAAGAAATGCCTGAGAGTACAGAAACAGAAGGAGACAGGGAGGATCTGCTCCTAGAGTTGACACAGAGAGAGTGCAACCCTGCTGATGGCTTGAATTCAGATTTCTAGTCTCCAGAACTGTGAGGCAATGCATTTCAATCCTTTAAAGCAACTTACTTTGTGATATTTTGTTATGGCAGCTGTAGGAAAATAAGTCAATGTTGTAAAAATTGCCTTCTCCTGAGCCCTCATCAGTATTTTCATCAGATCAAAGGGAGAAGGTATCTTGAAACCACTAGGCAAATACCATTTTGAATCAGAAGTTTCTTGAACTTAGCATTTTTAGTTGTATTAAAAACACTGTAGAAAGTGTTTATAACTTGGCCCAGTGTATGGACTTATTTACAGAACAATTTTAAAAAATTAGAATAAAATTCTTAGCCTTTTCTTTCTCTTCTTTTCTCTTTGCCCTTTGACCTTTGCACAGAACCAAATCACACCAAAACAAGCAAACTAAACACAAAAGATCTATTTGGGATTCTGAATATAGAATGTTTTGAATCTAAAGGAACAAAATATTTATTTATTTTAGTGTCTTTGTTTATAGGCACCCGATTTCAGTGACAATAATTAGAATGTGCTTTTTCATTCATATTTATGTACTTGATTGACAGAGCACTAGACATCAAATGGGAAGTAGACTGCTTAGGGTTATATGACACAGGGCACTCTCAGGAATTTTTCCCTTTAAGTATGAGTACATGAGAAAAATCTGCATCTCAAGACAGTGTCTTTCAGCTTTTAAGCATATTTTATCAGTGGTTATAAAATATTAAGAACAAATATAAAAAGGTGCCATGAAAGTATTCACTTCAACACACTATAAAATAATGCATTTTAATCTTTTTAGTTTGTTTCATGTAATCATTACAGGTACTAACAACATTCTAGTCGCCAGTAAACGACAGATTGATATGGCTCCCTCCCCATTTTTTTTTTTTAAGCTAAACTAGAATACATTTCATTTCAGTCAGAGTTTTGGTTTAACACATTTTCTTCCAGGTTGAATGGAACTGTCAAACTTACTTCTTGATGATCTATACAAAATGAAAAGTAATTGGATAATACACTTATTACATAAATATCGAGAACCAGATTGCCGCTGGACAAATATTGCTGACTTAGCATTCCCTTCATCTAATTGCCTTTTCACTTGCAACAGAAAAGGAAGTTGGAATTTTCATGCCACAAACTGACTTCTTGAAACAGATTTGAAAACAAAAAGCCTGTTGCCAGAGGGAGCAAGACCCATCGGTACTGTTACCACATCTCAGCTTCTCTGGAATGCTGTTTGGGCGATGAAGGTGATTGACAAAGCTAGGCCTGAGTTGGTGTGAGGGTCAAGGCTCCAGGCCAATGAAACATCTCTGGAAGTGTGCCCCATGGAAACACAGAATGGAATGGGTATAATTTCAGGCCAAAGATTTTTGGGAATGAGTCCAAAAACATCTTCTGTAAGAGGAAATGAAAGAGGAAATAACTTGTTATTCCAAAGGGGTGAGAGGGTTGGGGTGAGAGTTGAAAGAGGGTTGAAAAATGGAGAAAGAGAAGTGGGCTGTGAAGGTGAGGATCTGCTGAAGAGAGGAAGTGAGCAGTTGGAAATTTTAATAAGCTCACAAAGATAAGGAGGAAGTAGGGACTGTTTGGAAGGTAAACACACCATAATGGAAAGGCCGTCTTTGCCAAGAATAACAGCATCAAGATAATTAAAGGAAAAGGCTAACATAAATGTGAGGAAAAAGAGAAAATGCTGAACAGGTCTTAAATACGAGAACATTCTAACTCAGCATTTTGTAATCGACAACATAAACAGGAAAAGGAAAGAAAGGCATTCTGCAGTTATGCAGACAGATACCCTATTCTGTGATATTTGTGTTATCACTCAAGTTTTCTGTTGACTCAGGTAGAGTGGGATGCATTGGGTGGGGTGAGAATTATAAACTCAATTGTTTATATCTCTGGACTTGATATGTTTTGAATATTTGTCTGAAGGCCATGATACCGGGATACTTTATTAATTTCCTGAATTGTGTTGTTTTTCAGTGCTAATGTCTATAATTTAGTAGTTTATAAAACCTAGTCATATATCTCCTTTATAAACAAGATTATCTTAAGTTCTTTTTATGCTAACTAATGGAGTGCTTGAAAAACAATTTTAAAACAAGACCAAGCTTATTAAGTAGTATATACACAGCATCACATTTCATAACCCCCACTGCATTCTGTTTTATAAGCAATTAAGGTCAAACTCTAGTTTATGCTGTCTTTTAGTTCTTGAGCATTCTATAATCTACTTTCTGGAATAAAACTATGCAGAGGACTATAATAAACACAGGGTTTTAAAGACTGAAGACCAATAAAAATAACATGGACTTTTCAGTGCAGAGATCCAATTTAGACTTCTAATTTGGTCAATGAAAGAAATGTTGGGGACCCTTCACTAAATTACTAACAAAAACAATGATTATATATAACTTCATTTATTGTAATGTAATATAAAAAATGACCAGGATATTTTCCTATCTGATGAAATTCACCAAATCTAGTTTTACTATAATGCTTCTCTTTCACGAAGTTCTCACAAAAGTTGTTGTTTTATGTGTATTTAGACTTTTGGTGGCATAGTGCCTAAGGCACTTGACTGATAACCAGAAGGCTGGCGGTTCAAACTCACCAGCCACTCCTCAGAAGGAAGATTGGACAATCTACTTCCACAGTGATACTGCCTCAGAAACCCAAGGAGGGGTCACTATGAGTCAGACCTGACTCGACAGCAGTGAGTGAGTGAGTGAGACTTATAATACTAGTCACATCACCTCAAAAATGTGCATCAATGTATAAATCTGGTAGGAGTGATACATGATCAGTCAAACTCACTATTGCTTTGTTCATGTGTCTGTGGCCAGTTGTCAGCTCAGCTGGGGACTGGCTAGTCTAGAGGAGCAGCCCTACATGGTCTCTCTTCAGTGGGCTAAATGGGATTTGTTCATGAGGTGTGTAAACTCTCTTTAGATTTGGACTTAGAATTCACATGCTATCACTTCCAACACAATCTACTGATCAAAGGAATCCACAGGTCAGTCTAAATTCAAGACAGGGAGAAAGAGACTACATCTATTGATGGGAGGAGCCTCAGAAAATCATGGCTATTTTTGCAATCCAAGAATCTTCTCCCAAGGATTTTTCAAAGCCTAGCTCAATTTTCTTTTGTTGTTTCCTGCTATAATTTAAATCAGATGCACACCTTGAGAGGTGACTGTACTGGGTTTCACATATGACCCCAACTTATTAGAGATACCTTAAGAAAGAGGACTCCAGGAAGAAACTTCTGAGAGAAGGGGCTCTAGATTTTGAAAAAGACACTTTTGCAGAAAAAGTCTACATGGTGGATGCCTTCTTATGTTAATTTCCTGGTCCTAAATAGGATGTGAAATCATGTAGAAAACAATGAAGTGGAAATATATGACAGAAAAGGTATTTCTCCTTCTTCTTGTTAGTTGCTCTTGAGTTGATTCTGACTAATGGTAGAAGTGTTCGAAAGCATTTTCAAGGCTGTTATCTTTCTGAAGCAAAGGCCTGTTTTCCAAGGTACCTCTAGGGAGGTTTGAACCATCAGTTCTTTGGTTCAGAATCAGGTGCTTAACTGTTAGTGCCACTCATATTTACTTCTTAAATATACGTACCTTTTCCTGAAACATTTCTGAAAGAGTGCATCAATAGTATGTGACTTATCATTATTCCTAGTATCAGGAACAGTCACATTGTTAATATGGAAATCTTTTACAAAGCATATCACCCATGGCCCCTGTATTTGTATGATATCCTTTGGTTGCAAATTGACAGAAACCCAGAATTTATTGGCTGAAATAACTGAAAAATGGTCACATGACTGATTAAAAAAAATGGCTAGGTACAAGTGATCAAATTAAGTTAGATTATACTTCTCAGTTCTGTTTTATTCTGCTGAATTTATTCTTGGCCAGTATCATGCAGCCCACCTTGGTGCTACAGGGCTTGGCGGATGAGGCAAGCTGCATACAACCTTCTGTATGAGATTGGGAAAGAAATGATTCCCTGAAGAAAAATCAAGATGCCCTTACTAGAAGAAGGGAGAATAGAGGCTAAGACAAGGTAAGAAAACAGATGTACAAAACAAATACATAACACACCTGTGGTAAACTGAAATTTGAATAGAGTATTTTTGACTACATGATTCCTTCTAGCTCTATTTTAGAAAAGGTTGATTTTAAAAGCTCACTCAAGGCAGGTGCAGTGACTCATTCAATATTGAGTTCCATCCCCAAATTTCAGCCTCTAGATTATTTTCTTGCATATAATATTGTTATTGTTAGGTGCCGTTGAGTCATCTCCGACTCACAGTGACCCTATGCACAGTAGAATGAAACACCGCCTTGTCCTGAGCCAGCTCCATGATTCTTGCTAATATTTTAGCCTATCACTGTTGCCACTATGTCAATCCATCTCGTTCAGAGCCTTCCCTTCTTTCATTGACCCTCCACCTTACCAAGCATGACGTCCTTCTCCAGGCAATGGTCCCTTCTGACAACATGACCAAAGTAGGTTAGATGATGTCTGGCCATTCTTACCTCCAACGAGCATTCTGGCTGCACTTCCTCCAGGACAGACCTGTTAGTTCTTTTAGCAATCCAATCCACGGTACTTTCAGCATTCTTCGCCAACACCACAACTCAAAACCATCAACTCTTCTTTGGTCTTCCTTGTTCATTTTCCAGCTCTCACATGCATATGGGGCGATTGAAAAATACCATGGCTTGTGTCAAGCACACCTTAGTCCTCAAGGAGACATCTTTGCTCTTCAGCACTTGAAAGAGGTCCTTTTGCAGCCAATTTGCCCAGTGCCATATGTGGTCTGATGTCCTGACTGCTGCTTCCATTGGTGTCAATTGTAGAACAAAGCAATGTGAAATCTTTGACAATTTCAATCTTTTCTCCATTTATCATGTTGCTGCTTATAGGTACAGGTGTGAGGATTTTTGTTTTCTTTATATTGAGATGTAATTCATAGTGCAGACTGTATTCTTCAATCTTCATAAGTAAGTACTTCAAGTCATCCTCACTTTCATCAAGTAAAGTTGTGCTGTCAGCATATCACAGGTTGTTAATGATTCTTTCTCCAATCTTGATGCCACATTCTTCTTCATATAGTCCAGCCTCTCAGATTATTTGCTCCCCATACAGATTGAATAAGTATAGTGAAGGGATACAACCCTGACACACTGCCTTCTTGATTTTAAACCATGCAGTGTCCCCTTGTTCTGTTTGAATGACAGCCTCCTGGTCTATGTACAGGTTCCTTATGAGTGTAATTAAATGTTCTGGAATTCCCATTCTTCTCAATGTTATCCACAATTTGTTATGATCCACACAATCAAATGCTTTTGCATAGTCAATAAAACACGAATAAACATCTTTCTGGTATTCTTTGCTTTGAGCCAAGATCCATCTAACATCAGCAATGATACCCCCCTTATTCCACATCTTCTTCTGAATCCAGCTTGTATTTCTTGAAGTTCTCTGTCGATATACTGCTGCAACCATTTCTGAATTATCTTCAGTAAGAGTTTACTTGCATGCAATATTAATGATATTGTTTGATAATTTCCACATTCTGTGGGATCACCTTTCTTTGGAATGGGTAAAAATATGGATCTCTTCCAGTCAGTTGGCCAGGTAGTTCTGTTCCAAATCTCTTGGCATAACCGAGTGAGTGCCTCCAGTGGGGCATTCATGTGTTGAAACATCTCATGGGTATTCCATCAATTCCTAGAGTCTTGCTCTTCATCATTTCTTTCAGTGCAGCTTTGACTTCTTCCTTCAATACCATTGGTTCTTGAACAGATGCCGCTGCCTGAAACAGATAAAGATTGACCAGTTCTTTTTGGTACAATGACTCTGTGTATCCCTTCCATCTTCTTTTGATGCTTCCTGCATCATTCAATATTTTGCCCACAGAATGTTTCAGTATTGCAACTTGAGGCTTAAATTTTTTCCTCAGTTCTTTCAGCTTGAGAAATGCTGAATGTGTTCTTCTCTTTTGGTTTTCTAACTCCAGGTCTTTGCACATTTCATTATAGTAATTGGCTTTGTCTTCTTGAGCTGCTCTTTGAAATATTCAGTTAAGTTCTTTTATCTTGTCATTTCTTCCATTTGCTTTAGCTACTTTCCACTCAAGGGCAAGTTTCAGAGTCTCTTCTGACATCCATTTTGGTCTTTTCTTTCTTCCTCATCTTTTTAATGACCTCTTGTTTTCTTCATGGATGGTGCTCTTGATGTCATCCCACAATTATTCTGGTTTTCATTCATCGGTGTTCAATGTATCAAATTGATTCTTTAGATGGTCTCAAACTCAGGAAGGATATATTCAAGGTCATATTTTGGTTTTCATGGACTTGTTTTAATTGTCTTCAATTTCAAGTTGAACTTGCATATGAGCAGTTGATGGTCTGTTCCACAATCAGCTCCTGGCCTTGTTTTGGCTGAAGATATTGAGAATTTCCATCTCTTCTTGCCACAAATGTAGTCAATCTGATTCCTGTGTACTCCATATGGCAAAGTCCATGTGTATAGCTGAAGTTTGTGTTGTTGAAAAAAGGTATTTGCAATGAATAAGTCGTTGGTCTTGCAAAATTCTGACGTGATCTCCAGTATTATTTCTGTCACCAAGGTCAGATTTTCCAGCAACTGGTGAATCTTCTTTGCTCCCAACTTTTGCATTCCAATCACCAGTGATAAGCAACACATCTTGATTGTATGTTCAGTCAATTCCAGACTGCAGAAGTTGATAAAAATCTTCAGTTTCCTCACTTTTGGCTTTGGTGGTTGGTGCATAAATTTGAATAATAGTAGTATTAATGGGTCTTCCTTGTAGATGTCTGGATATTATCCTATCACTCACAGCATTGTACTTCAGGACAGATCTTGAAACATCCTTTGTGATGATGATTACCATGCTATTCCTCTTCAATTTGTCATTCCCGGCATAGTAGATCATACAGTTGTCTGATTCAAAATGGCCCAAACTGGTCCATTTCAGCTCACTAATGCCTAGGCTATCAATCTTTATGTGTTCCATTTCATTTTTGACAACTTCAAATTTTCCTAGATTTATACTTCATACAGTCTATGTTCCGATTATTAATGAATGTTTACAGCTGTTTCTCCTCAATTTGAGTCATACCACTCAGCACATGAAGGTCCTGAGAGACTTGCTTTATCCATATCATTAAGGTTGGTTCTATTCTGATAATGCAGGTCTTTCCCACTCATATTTTGAGAGCCTTGCAACGTAAGTGGCTTATCCCACTGCTCTGTATTGGACAATGTTTCTGGGCTATTCATAAAGTTGCCTAGTAATGTATCAGACAGTGTTTCTCTGCTATTCATAAGGTTTTCCCTGACCAATTTTTGAGACATGGTTGGCCTCTTCCTTCTTCCCAGTGTGTCTTAGTCTGTAAGCTGTGTTGAAACCTGTGCACCATGTGCACCTCTGCTGGGGTCTGAAACAGCAGTGGCACAGCCTCAAGCCTCACAGCAACATACAAGCCTCACAGATGACAAACTGACAGACAACTTTGTCTCCCTTAGCTGTTGGAAACCTCTGAGCCCTCCCCTTATCTAATTTCTACCTGGAACCTACCACTTTGTGGTTCCCGGCTGCTCCCTCCTTTTCCTGGTTCTAGGGGGCTTGGGGCCTAGTCTTGCCTCCTGCCCCTTTTTACCTGGATATCCTGACTTATATATATACCTGCATATAGTTGGGACTCCATATTTCAAATTGGTATATCAAATTGTAAGTGAAAGTGCATTCAGATTTTTCTCATAAGTCAAATCTCTCTGTTGATTATAAATTTTTAGTTATAGAGAATTATATAAGCAGTGTTTAAAGTTTTACTTAAAAGTTTCTTGGATGCTAATGTGAGGATATATTAAATCATACACATATATATGAGATCAGGGACAAAGAAAGATAAGCATTTTATCAGATATATTAAACAATATATTGTGACTAAAATCACACACATTAATTTTCTTACTGTTCTATAGTCCAGGAGCTCAAAATTAGTTTGACTGGGCTAAAGTCAAGGTGTTGGCAGGATCACGCTCTCTGGGATGCTCTAAAGGGGAATCCATTTTCTGGCCTTTTCTATCTTCTGGAGTTACCTTCCTTGCATTCCTTGGCTCAAGCACACTTCCTCCATCTTCTCTCTCTATATATATCCCAAGTGAGGTCAGGGACAACGAGAGATGGGCATTTGTCAGGTGTATAACCACACTTTATGACAACTCAGAAAATGCCATTTACTTACTGCCCAAGAGCAAGGTGGACTGTCAAAGACAGAGATCACCAGACAGTTGTATTCTGGTCTCATCTCTTGGCATCCAAAGATCCTTCTGGAAACAGTAGATTTTTCATTAATTCCCTTAGGAACACCTGACAAACTTAAATTATTATTATTTTTCCTTCTGGGAGCAGTTTTTCCTTGTTATGATACTATTGTTCTCCAAAACGTCATAAGAAAAAGCCTATTCATAAAACCATTTCTTCCTTTTGCTTCAGAATGTGATCAGCTGCCAGGATGCAGCAATGAAGGGAAGTGTGTGGGAATGGCAATTATCTAATAACAGCATTTTAAATACATCCATATTTTATGGATTGTGTTTGGAACCCACTTCCTTACACTGCAGATTTTATTAGTACTTAAAACTAAGCTTTAATTTCCCTGCTTCTTGAGCACATAAAGAGTGGAATCTTAAATTAGCCTGAATAACTTTTTTATTGTATGTAAAATTTAAGTGATTATTTAAATTTTATTTGATTAAAAAAACCATAAAACCATTCTCCATAGCAGATGTGAATTTTTTTTCTTTCTTTTCTCTCTTTTTGAGGAGAAAGGATGATTCTCTATTGTAGAGTTTGAGATTCTAATCTACTTTTGATATACCATTGGCAGGTCCTTTCAGAAGATCCTATTCAATGGGCCAGAAACAATAGTAGCTTGGGGCAGTCTACTTTCAAAAGGTGGAGTAGTCCTATTCTACACACAGGGGTTTGCGGTGAGTCAGAATCAACTGGATAGCAACTAACAGCAATAACACAGCTTGACTTCTTCTTCCTCAATTCCCAGGTAGAGGGTACAATGTGCCTGAGGAACTTGACTGCTAACCAGAAAGCTGGCAGTTCAAACCCACCAGCCACTCCTTGCAAGGCAGGTTGGGCAATCTACTTCCATAGTGATACCGCCTCAGAAACCCAAGGGAGGGTTGCTATGAGTCAGGTCCGACTCGACGGCACATAACAACAACAACAACAACAACAAGTATCAGAAAGAAGAAAACAATTATATTAATTTTCTGTTACCACTATAACAAAACACCATAAATTCAGTGACTGAAAACAGCACACATTTATTTTCTTACAGTTCTAGAGTCCAGAGATTCAAAATTATTTTCTCTGGGCTAAAGTCAAAGTGTTGACAGGATTACACTACCTGGGATGCTCTGAAGGAGAATCCATCTTCTTGTCTTTTCCACTCTCTGGAGTTACATTTCTTGACTCAAGGTCCCTTCATTCATCTTCAACGCCAATGACATAGCATCTTCCTCCTCTGACTGCTTCTGTTTGTTTCCATCACATTGGCCTTCTCTTCTGTGACCAAATCTCCCTCTGTCTTCTATTCATAAGGACATTGTGAATTTTGAGTCCGTCTGTATACTCCAGCATAATCCCCACACCTCAAAATATTTGATTTAATCACATCTGCAAAATCCCTTTTGGAATAAAATGTAACATTCACAGGTTTCAGGGATTATAACCTGGTTATTTTGGGGGCCGTTATTCAGTCTACCATACCAATCCTTCAAATTCTTTTAAGAGTGGTAGGGCATGAATCATATTGCAACTAGAGAGGATTCCGCTCCATTTTACTTGCTTTTCAAAAAATTATAATTTGAAAACAATTGTCTCAATGTTCACTTCCAAAAACTTCCTTGATATTTCTCCCTGGATAAAACCTACAGAACTCTAAACTCACCATCTCAAAACAGGACTTGGTGTCTTTCTTTCTAAATTTGTGTTGCCTCTTTCATTTTTCATCTTATTTTATTTGGGCACTATCTACCTAATATAGAGAACCAAGAACCTTGGAGTTACCATTTTCTCTTTCTCTTTTCTCACATATATAGTTAGTCATTAAGTTCTGTGACTTTGACATATTTGTTGTTGTTGCTGATCACCCCCTTAACTTTGCCCTTATTCTTGCCTTAATTGATATAGTTTGTTTCTCTGTCCTCATTCCTCTTCAATGTCCATGCTGCCTCCAACACCCATTGCTATTGAATCAATTGATTCATAGAGAACCTATGGGACACAGTAGAACTTCCCAATAGGATTTCCAAGGCTGTAAAAGCCTGGAGTTGGAAAATCAAAGAAGAACATGCTCAGCATTTTTCTCAGTAAGAACTGCTGTATTGAAGGATTCTACAGGCAACATAATGAGCAACGAAAAAAACATCAAAGGAAGATGGAAGGAATACACAGAGTCATTGAACCAAAAGGAATTAGTAGACATTCACTCATGCCATATTCACTAGGTAGCATATGATCAAGAACCAATGGTAAGGAAAGAAGAAGTCCAAGTTGCACTGAAGAAATAGGCAAAAAACAAGGGTTCAGGAATTGACAGATTACTTATTGAAAGCTTTCAACAAAAGGATGCAGTGCTGAAGGCACTCACTTGTTTGTGCCAAAGAATTTGGAAACAACTACCTGGCCAATTGACTGGAAGAGATCCATATTTGTACCCATTTCAAAGAAAGGCGATTCAACAGAAAGCATAAATTACCAAATAATATCATTAATATCACATTCAGGTGAAATTTTGCTGAAGATAATTCAAAAACATTTGCAGCAGTACATTGACAGGAAATTGCCAAAAATTCAAGCCAGTTTCAGAAGAGGATGTGGAATGAGGGAAGTCATTGCTGGTGTCAGATGAATCCTGCCTGAAAGCAAAGAATACCAAAAAGGTGTTTACCTGTGTTTTGCTGACATTGCAAAGGCATTCAAGTGTGCGGATAACATTATGAAGAATGGGAATTCCAGAACACTTATTTGTGCTCGGGACAAACCTGTATGTAGGCCAAGAGACAGTTGTTCAAACAGAACAAGGAGATATTGAATAGCTTAAAATGAGGAAAGGTATGTGCCAGGGTTGTATCTTTTCACCATATTTATTCAATCTGTATGCTAAGCAAATAATCTGAGAAGATGGACTATATGAAGAAGAATGTGGCATCAGGATTGGAGAAAGACTCATTAACAATCTGTGATATGCAGTTGATCCATCCTTGCTTGCTATGAGTGAAGCAGAATTGAAACAATTATTGATGAAGATCAAAGACTACAGCCTTCAGTATGGATTACACCTCCACATAAAGAAAACAAAAATCCTTACAACTAGACCAATAAGCAACATCATGATAAATGGAGAAACGATTGAAGTGGTCAAGGATTTCATTTTATTTGGAGCCTCAATTACTGCCTTGGAAGCAGCTCAAGAAATAAAACAACATATTACATTAGGCAAATATGTTGAAAAGACCTCTTTAAACTATTTAAAAGCACAGATATCACTTTGATGACTAAATGTTCCTGACCCAAGCCATAGTATTTTCAATAACCTAATATGCATGTGAGAGCTGGACAATGAATAAGGAAGACTTTAGGAAAAAATGATGCATTTGAGTTGTGGTGTAGGTGAAGAATATTGAATGTACCATGAACTGCTAGAAGAAGAAACAATTCTGTCTTGGAAGAAGTACAGCTGGAATGTTCCTTAAAAGTGAGAATGGCTAGACTTTGCCTTGTGTAATTTGGACATGTTGTCAGAAGGGACCAATAGGCATTGGTCATCCATCTGACCCTCCTAGTGGAATGAGAAAGCTTTTCAGGGAAAAAGGCTTTTATCTTGGTATCCTCAGAGCCTGCCATAGTTCAGATTCTAGGAAGTGCTAATGAACATATATTGGATGAACTACAGAAATCATAGTGAGATTGACGGATGAATAAATGAAGTTCTAACAAGATGACTTTCAAAATGAGTATAGGACAATTTTGTAGCTCATATTTTCTTTTCCAGTTCCAGTTCATACTTTAAATGCCCAGTGACCTATGCAATTCCTTTCAACATTACATTAAGAAAAGAAACCTTTTGAAAATAATGCATAATAATTAAGTTAGAAGTCCCCAATGAACAACTTTGCTTCCTAGCATAGTTCAAATTTTCACCCTTTTTAGTGTCTGAACTAAATTTTCAGAAAGCCTTGTTCATTCTTTGTTAATTGGGAGAAAACATTTCTACCTAATGTCCAGGAATTCATTGGTGATTTGGTCTGCATTTGTATTTTTGTAGGCAGGAAACATTCAAAGCATGTTTGAATACCTACTAGGATTCTCTGTTAGAGGTGTTACCTACATTATCAGAAAAATGAGGCAGCTGTTAAGAAGAAAGGACACTTAACTTTATTGAGCCCTGACTAATCAACAAACACTCTCCTAAGAGCATTCATAAACATCTTAACATCTCTAAACCATTTTGCTGGGATGCCAAGGCAGGTCTGAGATGTGTACCTTGGGCTGCTGCCTTTGAGGCAATATTTTCTAAATATTTAGTCACATTTATATAAAGAATAGGTTGGACTCTGCCTGTGGAGAGAGCTGAGAAGGAAGACTTTATGCAGGCTCAGCTACCTCTTTATCTTCCATGGCAATTCAGCTCTGGGTGCAACAAGCAGAGCAAACCCTGTAGTATCTAGACCTTCCCTTCTTGGAAGGCAGTTTATGCTAAGTTACTAGAAAGCAAGGACATCTTTTGCAATCTTGCCCTTCCTCCCCACCCCAAATGCTACTTTGTTAAAGTATGTTGTTGTTGTTAGATGCCATTGAGTCATCTCCGATTCATGGTGAGCCTATGTACAACAGAATGAAATACTGCCCAGGCCTGTGCCAGTCTCACGATCCTTGCTATACCTGAGCCCATTGTTGCAGCCACTGTGTCAATCTATCTTGTTGAGGGTCTTCCCCTTTTTCGTTGACCCTCCACTTTACCAAGCATGATCTTCTATAGGGAATGGTCCCTTCTGACAACATGACCAAAGTAAGTGAGACAAATTTGGCCATTTTTGCTTCCAAGGAGCATTCTGGCTGCACTTCCTCCAGGACAGATTTGTTCATTCTTTTGGTACTCCATGGTACTTTCAGTATTCTTCGCCAACACCAGAACTCAAAAGCATCAACTCTTCTTCAGTCTTCTTTATTAATTGTCTAGCTTTCACATATACATTGTTGTTGTTGTTGTTATGTGCCGTCGAGTCGACCCCGACTCATAGCGACCCCTCCTTGGGTTTCCGAGGCAGTATCACTACGGAAGTAGGATTGCCCAACCTTCCTTCTGAGGAGTGGCTGGTGGGTTTGAACCGCCAGCCGTCTGGTTAGCAGGCAAGTGTCTTAGCCACTATGCTACCAGAGCTCCCATGGCTTGGGTTAGGCACACCTTAGTCATCAAAGAGACAACTTTGCTCAGCGCTTGAAAGAGGTGTTTTGCAGCAGATTTGCCCAGTGCACTACGTCATCTCATGTCTTGACTGATGCTTCCATTGGTGTTGATTGTAGAAACAAGCAATATGAAATCTTTGACAGCTTCAGTGTTTTCTCCACTTCCCGTGATGCTGCTTATTGGCCCCAGCTGTGAGGATTTTTGTTTTCTTTATGTTGAAGTGTAATCCATACTACACACTATAGTCTTTAATCTTCATCAGTGTTTCAAGTCATCTTCACTTTCAGCAAGCAAATATAAGTAAACTAATATAGCAATGACCCAAAATAGCAAGAAGGAAGTCATATAACAGTCTAGCATGTAAGTTGTCCAGGGCTGGCATGGTGGTCCCATCGTATTAAGGATTTAGACTCCCTTATAGTCCAAGATGGCTTTTTATCATGCCTATATTCTATACAGTGTACAAGAGAAAAGGGAAAAAGGAAAGGAGCAATTATTTCCCTTCTTTGATGGGCATTATTTGGAAGCTGAAGATATAACTTCTGCTTATATCTCATTAGCCATAACCTAGTCCCATGACCATAATGGGGACTTATAGCCTTTCCAGCCTGACCATGTAGAAGAAGTAGAGATATATAATATATATCACTATAATATATTATACATCACTAGTCTCTCTCATAGATTTGTCAAATAATGTGTGTCAACTAAATGTAATATTCCTCATGAAAGGAATTCTGTATATGTTTGTCCTCCAAGTTATATTTCAGAGATTTGCAAATGCCAGGGAGGTTTAGTGTCCACTTTAGAAATGGCACCCTTGGCCACTTCCCAGATAGCCTATCTTTTAGCAGACTTAGCCTGTAGGTGGGATAGTACCATTTTACAGATTGCATCAGAGAAAGTTCACATGATGAGGTGGCTTGATTTTCTCTAGGTTTTTCTTTACCTTCAAAACATAGCAAGACAGAAGATTTTATCCATTTAAGAGAAGGTATCGGATCCTGCTACCACCTGTCTGTTGTACTTGTGTGTTTTACGATACTGGAAACTATGCCACTGGTGTTTCAAACACCAGCAGAGTCACCCATGGTGGACAAGCTTCAGTCCAGTTATGGGTTTATCAGCCTCACACCTTTGATACTTGTCACTGGCCTGCTATTCATCCTGTCTTGAGAATCTGCCCCATACCTGAGATGCTTCCTCTGCCAACCTCAGTCACATATGTCCTAGCTTCTTCTTCTTCTTCATCAGTCTCAGAGTCCCTGCCAGCCTTAATGTGACACTTAACGTCACTTAATGTGACAATGAGGAGAAAATTTCCTACACTGTTATCCAAAAATATGAAATTAAATGCCTTACAAAACACTTAGCTCATATCAATGGAGATCCCCAAGGAAGACACCAGGTAAAAGAATGGACTCCAAATGCCAAAATAGTAGATACTACTTACTGACCTCTGGTGGTGTAGTGCCTAAGGCATTTGACTACCAGCCATTCCTCGTAGGAAGATTGGGCAATCTACTTTCATAGCGATACTGTCTCAGAAACCCAAGGATGGGTTGCTATGAGTCGGATGCAACTTGACGACAGTAAGTTTGGGTTTGGATTGACATAGTGGTTCCATTAATGTGTTCCAGCCTATCAACCATTGTGAGAATCATGAAGGATTGGACAATGTTTTCTTCTGTTATACTTCGGGTCCCTACGGATCAGAGCTGACTCAAAATCACCTAAAGACAACAACTCAGATCTTGAGCTAAATAGCCTCTATATTGTTGTTGTTATTATGTGCCATGAAGTTGGACCCGACTCATAGTGACCCCTCCTTGGGTTTCTGAGGCAGTATCTCTAGGGAAGTAGATTGCCCCATCTTCCTTCTGAGGAGTGGCTGGTGGGTTTGAACCACCAGCCTTCAGGTTAGCAGTCAAGTGCCTTAGCCACTATGCTACCAGAGTTCCCAATAGTCCCTATAGTCACACACCAATGTGTCATTTATTTACAATAATTAGTTCCTCAATTACTCCTAGTGGAAGACTTTTTGACAGCTAATAAAAATTAGGACATTCTTTCTGTTACGACTGATTAATGATTTACAACTTGATTAAAAATAATTATTTTGTAAGCATTCAATTGTAGCCAGGTGTTCACCCTCCCTCTCTTCTCCATATCGGTATTTACAGAAAAGTTCTTTGGGGCCCTCAAGTAGCTGTGGGGTGAAACAATCAAACAACTGTATAACCACAGTGGTTATCAACCCTGGGGACTGAGTCACCCTGCCTGGCAGCTCTTGTTTAGAGGCACCAAGATCAGATTCCACAGAAGCTAGTTACGGCTAAACTTTGGCAAAGGCTAGGGTAGCAGTGTTTGATCCTTGTTTCCTCTCTTTGTCTAATCTGTTTGTTATTTCTTTCCGCTCTTCATCTTTTCCAGGAAAACATTCTCAAGCTTGGGTTTTCTGAACAATTTGAAACAGCTTTTTATGTGCTAGCACTATTCTAACAGTTGTGCCTCTCTTTACCAGGAGTTCTGGTGGTGCAGTGCCTAAGGCATTTGACTGCTAACCAGAAGGCTGGCAGTTCAAACTCATCAGCCACTCCTTGGAAGGAAGATTGGGCAATCTATTTCCTTAGAGATACACCTCAGAAACTTAAGGAGGTGTCGCTATGAGTTGGTTTAGACTTGATGGCAGTGAGTTTTTTCTTTATGAGATACAACTGTCAGTACTCCCATTTTATAGGACAGGACACTGAGGCACAGAGTGGTTTAGAAACTCGTTCAAAGTTGTGTTGTCACACTACTGCTAAGTGCCAGAACCAGGATTCAAAACTATTATTATCCACAAATGTACTTGCCTGTTAACTGAAAGTTCGGAGGTTCGAGTCCATCCAGAGACACCTGAGAAGAAAAGCATGGCAATCTAATGCCGAAAAATCAGTCATTAAAAATTCCTATGGAGTACAGTTCTCCTGGGACAGACATGGGATCTCCATGAGTCAAAATCAACTTGACATTAACTAGTACTGGTAATGAATTTAAAAAGTTATTGCTCCATGTGCTTAAGTAACTTGCTTATGGTTTTACAGGTTACTACTGCAATGAGATTTAAGTTCAGGACACTGATTCCAGACTGAGAATTCTTCTTACCCACAATGCCTGGTAAGAAATATGGTCCTTACAAGACTGTAGCCACCAAATGGGGGCATGGGGCTCCTTGTGTGCTACCTGTGGTTCTCCTAGAAGTGTCCCCATGCCCCATCCCCAGGTTGGAAACACTGATTTAATCTCAGCCGAGCAGAAAGGCAGCTGTTGCACATATGCTGCAACATACGGTGCTACGGAAGTATTACCTATATTTCATATCCTTGTTCAAATCTCCACTTTCCCATTCACCTGCCAGCATAAGGAGCGTGGTTTTCTTTTGCAAGAGGATAATCTGAAACACCACTTTTGCATCAGAAAGCTAAGAGGTTCATATATCCTGCCTGGATAGGAATGTTTTTCAGCCTCAGAGCCTATAAAAATATTGTGGCACAAATGGTTCAGCTGAAACAACAAAATATTGGGGAAATGAGTCTGCAAAATGTACTTGAAATATTAGTCATCAACATGGTAAAAACACACCTTCTCCCACAGAGGGATGCCTGTGCCTGAAAGCTAACTACATTATCCCCTACAAGACCAGGTGGATATTGTAGGTTTATGTTTTACAAACTCATAGCTACTCACACATGAAGATTAAAGACTAAGAAATGTATCTTTATTCCCCTGGACTACTTCATATCTCTTCAGGGGTGATAGGGGGAAAAAAAAGATATGTCCTGTGTCCACGCACTGTGTAAGACATTGGAATGAATATATATGTATATATATATTCCATATGTGTATGTATGGGAGCTCTGGTGGCATAATGCCTAAAGCATTTGACTGCTAACCAGAAGGCTGGCAGTTCAAACCCACCAGCCACTCCTCGGGAGGCAGGTTGGCTGTACTTCTGTAGCGATACTGCCTCGGCAACCCAAGGAGGGGTCACTATGAGTCAGATCCGACTTGACAGCAGTTAGCTCTGGTGGCATAATGCCCAAGGCATTTGACTGCTAACCAGAATGGTGGAGGTTCAAACCCATCAGCCACTCCTCGGAAGGAAGATTGGGCAATCTACTTCTGTACTGATACTGCCTCAGAAACCCAAGGAGGGGTCAGAGTTGACTTGACATCAGTGAGGTTTTTTTTTTGAGTATTCCATAGATACATGTATATATATTCCATATATACAGAAATACACACAAACACACACATACATGGACACACATACATACAAACACACATATACATAGACACACACATGTTTGGCTACTAACCAAAATGTAGGTGGTTCGAACCCACCAGCAGCTCCACAGAAGAAAGATGAGGCAGTCTGCTTCTGTAAAGATTTACTACCTTGGAAATCCAATTGGGGTCACTATTAGTTGGAATCAACTCTATGGCAGTGAATTTAGCTTTTTGGTTTTGGTTTATACATGTATACATATACATAGATATATATGGAAGGAGCCCTGGTGGTGCAGTGGTTAAGTGACTGGCTGCTGTTTTGGTTCTCTAGTGCTGCTATAACAGAAATGGGTGGATTCAACAAACAGGAATTTATTCTCTTTGGTTCTCTAGTGCTGTTATAACTGAAATGGGTGGCTTTAATAAATGGGAATTTTTTCTCTTAACAGTTTAGGAGGCTGAAAGTCCAAGTTCAAAGTGCCAGCTCTAGGGGCTCTGTGGAAGCCCTGCCATCTTGGGCTTCAGCTTTGCCTCTTGTTCCAGGCCCACTGAAGCTGAGGGCATCTCTTAGCTCAGGTAGCTGCTGGCTGCTGAGGCTGACAAACCCAAGGTCGACAAGCAAAACAACACAGTCCCAAGATTATCAAACAATACAGTGGGCCACTAATTCAAGTCCATTAACAGTCCCAACATTGGCAGACAAGATGGCAGGCCATTTGAGATGAAGACTCTGCTCCATGCAGCGTCCAAGCATGCCCAAAAGCTCAGAGACCTTTCTCAAAGCTGTTTTCTTATATATTGGAAGCAGATCACATCCCTAAGGCAGCTAGTCAGCTGCTCACAGTAGATTCCACCATGGAGTTGATTACCAGTCTCGTCATGGGGAATCATTACATCCAGCTGCCAAGCCACTCAAAAACAGGCCCAGCCATGTTGACACACAACTTAACTACCACAGCTGCTAACAGAAAGTTTGGCTGTTGGAACCTACCAGCCACTTTGCAGAACAGAGAAATGACAATTTGTTTCTGTAAAGATTACAGTCTTGGAAACCCCATGGGACAGTTCTACCCTGCCCTGTATGGTCACTAAGAGTCAGACTCTATGGCACACAACAAAAACGACAACTTCTATATCCATCTATCTTTAAATGTATTTCATATTTGTGAGCCAGTGCTGCAAAATTTTGTTTTTAAATTAACCTAGAAACAAAGGCTGTCTGACTACTCTGTTTCAATAAAAGCATTTAACTAACAACTAAATAAAAGGAAATTTAAAACTTGCCAGTGGCATTAGTTTGGATGTTATGTAGAGAGGTGGATTTTTGGGGGGTGGGGTAGAGAATGTGGTTTTTATTGAAAACAATGATTAAAAATCTTTTTTTTTTTTTTAATATGCCTTTTGCCTTTGAGGGTTCCTGCAGAATTTCAGCAACTTGCCAAAGATTTTTATTTTAGGGAAATTCTTCACCCTAATCTGTTTAGGTTCATCCTAATCTGAAGTTATTCTTCAGATTCTACACCTGCATTTTTGGCCAGAGAGTTCAGTGTTTACACATGCATTCTGGTATTTGGTGAACTATCTCCTTTGCATTTCAAGGGAGCCACTGCTTGGGTGCCAGGTTGGCCAGGATGAGTGTGGTTAGGACCCTGGGCTCATATACTCCCTGGACAATGCTGCCTGCCTCCTCAGCTCTCAGCAGCTGCTCAGGGGGCTTAGTCAGCCAACGTCCACAGCACAACTTGAAACATTATGATAATAATGGATTCAGAGAGCTAGTGTAAGCTAACAGTGTTGGATTTACAAGTGCATCCTGAACACAGGGGATTGATGCTCTGCTTTAATTAGCAGCCTCATTGATCCTTGAGCTTCTCCACGTGTTCTGTCGAGGTGGATACACACCTCATTTAGGTAAACACCTTTGCAAGAGTCACTTGTCAGCACAGTGCACTTCCTTTATGCTGGCAGTTTGGCCATTAGTCAAGGCACCAACATCTGGTGATTACTGTTAAAGGATTTTCATGTTTGTTTTTTGAAGAATTTCATTCAGACACTTTGAAGAACTTTGGCAGCACTTAAGTGAACTGAGCTCAGCATGTAACATGAACGTCGGAACAGCACACCAGCCTGTGGGTGCCAGCAGCCTGTTCGTTCACTAGTCGCTTGACGTTTACTGAAATTCTGAGAGAGCTGGATGTGTTGGGCTGAGCAAGAAACTGTCCTATCCCATAGAGGCAGAAATGGCTCAGGGAGATATTTTGACCATGTGCACTTTGCGTTATTTCAGGAGTCCTAGGAGGATGCCTGCTAGAGTTGTAGAATGGAAAATACATCCAAAGTGGTCCCAGAGGTGCTAGAGCCAAAATCATGCCCAATTCCCAGAGGTTTTTCAAAATTCTAACCTCAGACTTTCTGGCTAGAAATCAGTGCTGGAAATTGTCTCGTGCATCTCAGCATAAGCTGTGGTTGAGTGGAATGAGCACTGGACAGAGAGTCCGCAGGACACTTGTGTCTGGTGTCTGCTCTTCTGCTACCTAGCTGTGTAACCGTGGCCACATCCCTGTTTGGGTGGCTGTAAAAGGCAGCATATGGACTAAAGGATCTTAGAGTAGCTGGATTGGAAAAGCAGCAGCGGAGTCCAGCAGGGAAGCAGATTTGCACATTCTCCAGCAGCTCACAAGTAGAAGCTCCATCAGCCATGCTCATTGCCCCAAGCACATGGAGGGACTTGCACAGGCAAGACAAGCAGGAGAGACCTCCTGGAGTGTGACAAATGAAAAATTTTAAAATGACATTTACTTTTACAAGTCAGACATTTAAGCGGGTCCTTTTTATGGAGCATTTTCAATTTTTATATCACCTAAGAGACTTTTGCATTTCTTACAATTCTTTTGCATATTAAAAATGACTTATAGTCTCATCCATTTTAGAAAAGAATTTTGGGGAATTTGTAAAACAGACAAAGGCCACAAGTACCCTGAGAAAGTCCAATAACCTGAATGAATTGCCTCCCTTGATTGATAAGCTAGTATGGGTAACCAAGGAAAGGATAGAAAATGCCAAAGTTTTAGTATGAACATAGTTTGGTATTATTTGTGAATATTTTTCCTGTCTGAACCACTGTTTAATGTGTTCCTTAATATTTGTTTGGGGAAAGTCACATGGACAGATGTAAGAAAATAGTGGTGGGCCAATATTCAAGCCCATAGTGCCCAAGCAGCGGCAGGATGTATCCTAGGAATCATAGCTACCGTTTAGCAAGGGCTTTGTGCCTGGCAGGAAGCTCTGGTAGCACAGTGATTAAGGCATTTGGCTGCTAACCAAAAAATGTTGGTGCTTTGAACTCACCAGCTGCTCCATGGGAGAAAGGCAAGGGAGTCTGCTTCTGTAAAGATTTACAGCCTTGGAAATCCTATGGGGGCAGTTTTACTCTGTCCTACAGGGTTGCTATGAATTGGAATGGACTCGATAGCAATGTCTTTGTGTGTTGTGTGTGAGTGTGTGCCTGGTATGGTGCTATCTGCTTGGTATATGCTAACTCATTTGACCCTTACAACAACTGTATGAATAAGGCATTGCCTTTTCATCCACATTTTGCACTTGGAGTATCTGAGGCTCTGGAAGTTTAAGGTCCAGAACCTTTGCTGGGGATTACTGTGCCATCCTGCTACCTGATAGCACTCAGGCTGGCCTTTGGCTTTCCTCTTTGGTTTTTATGACATGGAGTTATGACTGACATCCTATTAGGCTCTATAAACTATGCTAGTAAATGTAAGGAGCTCTAGTAGTGTAGGAGTAAATGTAAGTTTCTTAAGAACAAGATCCAGGTTTGGTTAATATCCAGCAGGTACTAATTTTATATGTGCTGGATGATTGGAATGAATTGTTAGGCCTCTTTGCATGCCCTACTTTTGGGGAAGGATTTGAAAAGGCCACCAGTTGCTCTTTCATGGTATGTAGCACTAATGGGGTTTGTGTCACACTTCTTTGGCCAATCGAAGAGCATCAGAGTCTGGAATTTAGTCAGCAGTTGTCTAGTCTGGTCAATAACAATGGGCTTATTGTTCTTAGGTGCCGCTGAATTGCTTCCAACTCATGGTGACCCCATGCACAGCAGAACGAAACACTGCCCAGTCCTGCACCAGCTCCACGATCCTTGCTATACTTGAGCCCATTGTTGCAGCCATTGTGTCAATCCAGCTCATTGAGGGCCTTCCCCTCTTTCATCAACCCTCCACCTCACCAAGCATAACATCCTTTTCCAGGGAATGGTCCCTTCTGACAACATGACCAAAGTAGGTGAGATGAAATCGCCATTCTCACCTCCAAGGAGCATTCCAGTTGCACTTCCTCCAGGACAGATTTGTTAGTTCTTTGAGCAGTCCATGGTACTCTCAGCATTCTTCGCCAGCACCACAACTCAAAAGCATCAACTCTTCTTTGGTCTTCCTTCCATTATTCATTGTCCAGTTCTCACATGCATAAGAAGCGACTGAAAATACGATGGCTTGTGTCAGGCACATCTTAGTCCTTAAGGAGACATCTGCACTCTTCAGCACTTGAAAGAGGTCCTTTGCAGCCAATTTGCCCAGTGCTATACTTTGTCAGATGTCCTGACTGCTGCTTCCATTGGCATCAAATGTAGAACTAAGCAATGTGAAGTCTTTGACAACTTCAATCTTTTCACCATTTATCATGATGCTGCTTATAGGTCCAGTGAGGATCTTTGTTTACTTTATATTGAGGTGTAATCCGTACTGCAGACTGTATTCTTCAATCTTCATCAGTAAGTGCTTCAAGTCATCCTCATTTTCAGCAAGTAAAGTTGTGTCATCAGTGTATCTTAGGTTGTTAATGATTCTTCCTCCAGTAACAATGGGCAGGGTAAGGTAAATATTTTTATTTTGGAATTATTTAGATTGGAATATAATTGCCATTATGGTTAATGTTATGTGTCAACTTGGCTAGGTTATGATTCTCAGTGGTTTGGCAGACACTATACAATCACCTCCCATTTTGTAATCTGATGTGAGCAGTCAACCAGTTTGAAGAGGGGTTTCCTTGGGCATGTGGCCTGCATCCAGTATATAAATGGATGCCCTGGCAAAGCTTGCTCTCTTTCAACACTGCACTCTTTTTAGTGCCTGATCTCTAGTTCTTGGGACAAAAGCCAGAAGAAGCCTCTAACTTGACACCTGACCTTCAGTTTTGGATTCACCAACCCCTTCAACTCTGTGAGCCAGTGGAGATCTCCAGCCTATTGTCTGACCTGCAAGTTTTGGGTTTGTCATTCTCTGCAAACATATGAGCAGCAGAGATTGTTGGCTTGTCATCTGACCAATGGATTTGGGGCTTGCCAGCTCCTACAATTGCATGAGCCATTTCCTTGAAATAAAATTTTCTTTGTCTATCTATATATGATTGAATGGTTTTGCTTCTTTAGAGAACCCAGTCTAAGACAGTTAGTTGCCTATGGCTCTGACAATTAGTGCTTAAGTTTGCTCTGGAATTTTTTTACACATATTATACAAAGCATCAGCAAACTAGAAAGCACCAGGAAAAGGGAAACCAGGCCTGTGACAAGTCTGGATATTATGTCTGGTGAGGAACAGTTGAAGATACCAGGAACTTTTATCTCAGAAAGAGAAGGCTTCATTTGTATTGTTAATACCATAATTTATGTGATCTTTTGTGAATGAGGAAATTAATTTATGCAATGTTTTTGGGTCACAAAGTACTTGTTCACTATTCCATGGGATATTTGAAATATGGGACAAAACACCCTTACCGTAGTTAAGATATCAAAAAGCAAATACTACATAACCTGTAGCAATTCTCTAGAACATGAGTAGTAAATTGATTCTCTTATTCACAGCCATTTTCTCAGAACGTAGGCATTGTTCAGCACTAGGCATTGTCCAGGTGCTGAGAAATATTTGTTGAATAACTATGAACAGATGAAGTGTGTAGACCACTTAGAAACACTGAGTTCCTGAGAGATTTCATTCCCTTTACTACTGATGCTCCATTCTAGTGCTTTTAAACTTTCAAAAAAAGGAAAAAATTCATGTTTTAAAAAATGAAATCTTACATAAAACTTGAATATATAAATAAAATGTTTTTATTTTATAACTTCAAATGCATAACTTTTCTTTATTTTACAGTTAGTCAATAATAGCAATAAAGCTGTTGTGTGACAAAGATAGAAATTTGAAATCGAGGACACTGAATGACACCTACAGTGAAATAGTAACTTGAAAATCCAATTTATTTCTCTCTTCTATTTTGCTTGCCTAATACTGTATTAAGAAAATACTGGTTCACAGAGAAGTTTTGCTTTGTAATCTCAGGATAGTGTTCAATGAAACTGATTCATGGGCTTGAAAGAGAATGAATGGAAAATATTTGTTTTAAAGTTAAATTATTAACAGTACAATATATATCTGATCACTAATTAATATGCTATGAAGGGCAGGTGCCATGAAGGTTTGCTAGATCATTACCTAGATTTCCATTATGAGTGGTGTATTTGGATGTCTGCACAACCCTAGATGCTCTCCTGTGCTTGCAGAATCTTAGAATTCCAAAGAACATAGTATATAAGTTTTATTTGGGGGCAGGTGGAGGGAGAAGTAGGTAGCCAGCAAGAAAGTCTTGGTCAGAGACTCTAACATGAATCTGACCACTGTTTAGTGGGTAAGGAGTTTGTCTGAGCTAGATTTCATTCATTCACTTATTTGTTCATTCATCCCCAAATATCTATTGAATATTTGTTGTAAATAAAGGTTCCTCTTTTTAAAGAGCTTAAAATCCAGAGGTGGAGATAAAAATCTATGTTAGGGAAAAATAAGAATCCAAGAAATATGAAAAACCAAAAGCAAATTGTGACTCATCATGACCCCATGTGATACAGAGTAGAACTGATCTCCACAGTGTTTTCTTGGCTACAGAAGGAGATATGGTGGCATAGTGCCTAAGGCATTTGACTGCTAAGCAGAAGGCTGGTGGTTCAAACTCATCAGCCACTCCTCAGAAGGAAGGTTGGGCAATCTACTTTGTAGTGATACTGACTCAGAAACCCAAGGAGGGGTGGCTGTGAGTCGGGTCCGACTCCACACCAGTGACTTTGGTTGTTTTTTAATCTGTTCAGAAGCAGATCACAGTGCCTCTAGGTAGGTTCTAACTGCCATTTCAATTAGTAGCAGAGCACAGGTTTTCACTACCCAAGGACTTTCTCGAGAAGTATAAGATAATGTAAATCAAATTACCTTGAAGGAATATAAATAGAGTAATTGGTCTGGGGTGGAGGTGGTTAGTGAAGGTTTCATTAGTTGCCAGTTCTTTGGATTGCTTTAAAATAGTTAGGAATATGTTTGTCATTCATCACCTAGCTGTGCACACACACATCATATAGTTTCACTGTTTTTCAGGAAGGATTTAGTTTAAAAAACTCTGGGATGTCAAGAGCAACATCAAAGAACAATATTCCTTTACTCAGATCTTCTGGATTGAACTTAACCACATGCCATCCAGTAAGGGGCAAGTCAATTTACTCTGGGTCCAACTGGAAACATAAATTAGGTCAGTTGCTTTTGCAAATTTTTCACACATTTATAAGTGCTTTGAGTTATGGGGCACACTTTATTCTACTCATAACTGTAAATTTATATGAATTAGAATCTGCTGCCAAGTAAATATTTAAAGATGAAAAGCTGGAGCCAGGAAAGCCCGCTATCCTGAACAGTAACGTTGCTTTTTCTCTCCTTCCCATGTCTCGAGAACAGGAAGAGGGAAATAAGAAAGAAGATATTAATTCAAAATAGAGTACGTTGCTTATAGACTTAAGAGCATGAGCAATGATTTCATTTGTGGATGATGTACTTTTTAACACAGGAACGCAGACACTGCAATGGAGGTTCTGGCTACCCTTTTTCCCCCCTCTCAGGCTACGATTGTATCATCATTGCTCAGTTTATCATGACTGCCAGGAGATAGAAAGGAATTAACAATCACTTAATTATTAATCACCTGTAATTGGAAGTGAAGACTATAAAATGTAAAAGATGAGAAGTGAGCAGATTAGTGGTCGGGGGGAAGGAAGGAAGGAAGCCTGTGATAACTGCTTTGTTGTTAACCCTTTAATAAAGCAGCACCATTGAGCTAATTTTTAGTTATCTCTCTGTGTAGTGGCTCCTCTGGTGGACTTCTGTAGGGAGAAGAGGTGTTTAGGTCAAACTTGGCCTTGGGAGGGGAGCTGTGCTTTCCTGGTCTAGCTGGAGGCCCAATTCAAAGCATCAGGTAAAAGGTCAAATAAGGTCAATAGGAACCAGCCCAGGGAAGCAGCAGCTGCTCTATTGCCTTGAGTGCTTTTCAATTTGGAAGAACCGAGAAGAGCAGCTTCTCTCTGAATCATTGCTTTCCCAGGCTTATGAATTTCAGAACCTCTTATACTTTCTACTGCTTTCCAAACACCGGCTTGTTTCAGGCTTCCCTGCACACAGATTGCAGTGATGTGGGCAAACAATTTTGACAAGATATGCAGCTTTGAGAGAAAAGCACTTTAGGCTTACAAGGACAAGCACTGCTGTTGGCCTCTTTGTCAGGGCTGGTGGGGGAGCCATAGTCTTAAGCACCTGAGAGGGAAACCCCAGTCTGGAGTCCCTGAACACAATGGGGCTCAGGCTGTCAGTGAGCACACAGTAGTGTCCTTGGCTGAGCTGGTTACTCAGATGGTCATTATCTGTCTGGGCTCTATGAAAAAGAAAAGAAAAATCTCATCCAACGGTTTTTGTTACTCCTACCTCTTACATTTGAGTTCCAAAAAGGCATGCAACTGTCAGCCACATTTATTGAACACCAGCCGTGTGAAGAGTACTGTAGGAAGATGAAGAAGAAATTGCAGACCTTCGCTCTCTCTTTGAGGAGCTGCCATTTAAATAGAAGCTGAAAACTTGTGAAAAGTGATATAAATGCTGATGAAACAGTAGAGAGAGGGCAAATTTATGCTTCAATAAAAGTGGGGGATGGACAGGATACTTTCTGTTCATTCTTCCTCTGAAATTCGAGGCTATGGTTCTCTGGCAAACTTCCCTTATTTTCTGCCTTTCCCATTAATTTTCTTCAACCTCCTCTGGTTAATCTTGTTCTGATTTCATTTCCTTTTGAGCAAGGATGTGGGCCTGATCATTAACAATCAGCTTCCTCACTTGTTGCCTTCAAAGAGTAACTTCTTCAACCCAGGTGGGCCACTGTAGGGAAAGAAATCAAACGACTTAAAAAAAAAAAAAGAAAGAAAAAGTGAAGTGACTATTAATTTAACTTTTTAAAATAAGAGAATAATAAAATGATGTATTATCTGCTTTTAAAATCCAGGGCTCAAATTTATAAAGGCACACCAAACCCAAACCAAACCCACTGCCATTGAGTTGATTACCACTCATAGAGACAGAGTAGAACTGAACTATAAGGTTTCCAAGTCTATAAATCTTTACAGAAGCACACTGCCTCATCTTTCTCCTACAGATCAGCTGGTGGGTTTGAACCAACCAACTTTAACCACTATGCCACAAGGGCTCTATAAATGTACACTGAATAAAATAAATATGAAAAATGATAAAAATGCATTTCAAGACTACGTTTTGGCCCTGGAAAGAAAAGGAGCTGTAGCAGGAATGAGAAGGAAGGGGGATGAAGAATTCAGAAAAGAGGCAGAGCCAACCTCGAGGTTTTTCAAAATTCTGAAAAGCAAATTCCGAAAAGCAAGGAAATATGTGTAGTTCTGAGGCAGCACAGTACTATGGAAAGATCCAGAGCTTTGGGGCCAGAAAGACCTGGGCTCAGTCCCAGGGTATTCTAGGTAACTGTCAGTGAGTGATTTAGCTACATTCAACTCCAGTTGCTTCATTTGTTACCAACAAACAAAGAGAATAATCTCATAAAGAAGTCGGCACAAAGTCTACCTTCAATTAATATTTAAAACAAAGGTTCATTTGTGTATAAAGGTAAAAATGGAGAGAAAGTTTTTTGTGTTAAAGGCAAGCCTGGAGAAAAAGGTTTGATTTCCTATGGTAACATCTTAATTTTTAAAATCTTGCTTATTAAACAAATATTCTCACTCATTATTGACTGATGAAGTAATGTTCAACTGGAGAAAGCCTGGTCTTCATATGCTTTTGAATGTGATTGTGTGGAGGAGGATATGTGGGATTTGGAACTAGACTGATATGGGTCTAAAACCTAGCTGTACTGCTTTCCTTTCACCCTTTCTCAGCTTTCATTTAATCTGTAAAATAGGGAAAATGACATGAAGTTTATAGAGTTAGTGTTGATGTTGTTGATAAATATTAAAAGACTGATGCATCTGAATGTAGTGCTCATGAAGAATATTGAATATACTGTGCACTGCCAGAGAATAAACAAATCAGTGGTAGAAGAAATGTAACTGGAATGTTCCTTAGAAATGAGGATGGGGAGTCTTTTTTTGCTTACTTTGGACATGTCAACAGGAAGCATCAATTGGTAGAAAAGGACAGCATGTTTTTAAAAGTAGAGGGTCGGCAAAAATGAGAAACACTCTCAGTGAGATGGATGTAGATGGTAGCCTCAACAATCAGCCCAAACAATACCAAAGATCATGAGATGGAGCAGGACTGAACAAAGTTTCATTCTGTTATACATAAGGTCTCCATGACTCACAGCCAATTCAATGACAACTGACAGCAACAACAAAAAGGAAAGTCTGTGCTCAGTGAGTCAAACCAAAAAAAAAGAGAAAAACAAAAACAAAAAACAAAAAAACCCAAACTCACTGCCATCAATTCGCATCCGACTCATAGCAACCTCTCCTTGGGTTTCTGAGGCAATATCACAAAATCAGCCTTCTGGTTAGCAGTGAAATGCCTTAGGCACTACACCACCAGAGGTCAGTAAGTAGTATCTACTATTTTGGCATTTGGAGTCCATTCTTTCACTTGGTGTCCTCCTTGGGGATCTCCACTGATATGAGCTAAGTGTTTTATAAGGCATTTAATTTCATATTTTTGGATAACAGTGTAGCAAATTTTCTCCTTATTGTCACATTAAGTGACATTAAGTGTCACATGTCACATTAAGGCTGGTAGGGACTTTGAGACTGATGGAGAAGGAGAAGAAGCTAGGACATATGTGACTAAGGTTGGCAGAGGAAGCATCTCAGGTATGGGACTGATTCTCAAGACAGGATGAATAACAGGCCAATGACAAGTATCAAAGGTATGAGCCTGATGTTAATACCCAAGATTCTCTGATACTGGGTAGGGCTCATGACAGCAAGAAGATTCCAGCCAATTCTGATACTTGAAATCAGATGGGCTAGGCTCCATGTGGTTTCAGTTAGTCTCTTTTAGGTCTGTTTTGTCTATTTTAGTTCAATACCTAACAGAGCCCAATTAAAACATCGGGTGTATCCTAACACAATAACTTCATTCTTCTATTTTCCCCCTTATCCTGTATCTTCCTCTTCGTTTTATGTCTTTTGTGCATGCTCCCTCTGATTTTCAAGGTTGCACTCGTTTACTGCAACTGCCAGCTCTGTGGTTAGATTTTACCATTACTTTTCCTCAAGAGCCTTGGTGATGCAGTGGTAAAGCACTTGGCTGTTAACTGAAAGGTCAGCAGTTTGAACCCACCAGCTGCTCCTCAGGATAAAGATGTGGCAATGAGCTTCTGCAAAGATTACAGCCTTGGAAACCCTAGAGAGCAGTTCTACTCTGTCCTGTAGGGATAAAAGCAAGTAAGAATTGGAATTGCCTTGATGGCAGTGGGTTTGGTTTACTTCTCCTTATCCTCTGCCCCCACTTCAAAATGTCAGGATGGTTCTATTGATCAGATTCTTATCCTTTTTGAGTCCCATTTTCTTTTTTTTGGTCCCATGCCAGGAGTCATTCAAGCAGCATAAATGTTCTCTTTTCCAGGTTAAAGAATGACAGACTCAGAAAGCAAGAGTGGATTGAAAGCTTGTTTATAAATATGACTTTATTTTTTAGTTGAGGCAACTGAGGTCAGAGTAGTTACCTGAGTCTGTTGGTCACTTCTGCTATCCCAGTTTATCTTCATAGCCACTTGCCCTGATTGGAGAGGAGTAATGAAACTGCTACCTCTTCCCCATTCTCTTTAGGTGCCTATGGAGGATACATCACCCCTATCAAGAGTGGTGCCAGACTTTGGTGTCCCTTGGGACTTGATATTGTCTTTTAAAGCAAATATCATAGCTGATATCAAAATTATTTCAGATAATAGTTTATTGCCTCTTGTTGACAGAACAATGGCTCCTCCAAAGATGCCCACTTCCTAATCCTCAGAACTGTGAATATGTCAGGTTAGATGGCAAAGGAGAATTAAGGTTGCAGATGGAATTAATATTGCTAATCAACTGCTCTTAAAATGGGAGTGTATCCTGGAACAGCCAGGTGGGCCCAATGTAATCACATCGTCCTTAAAAGAGGAAGAGAGAACCAGGAGAGAGAAGCAGAGAGATGACAGTGTGAGGATGACTTGGGCTTTGAAGAGGAGAAAGGGGGCCATGAAACAAAGAGAGCAGTAGCCTCTAGAAGCTAGAAAAGACAGACCAATTTTTGTCGAGTTGAGTCATAGAGACCTTATGTGGGTCAACTAAAACTGTGCTAAACAGGTTTTCAAAGGCTTATTTTTCCAAAGTAGATTGCCAGGCCCTTCTTCTGGGGTGCCACTGGGTGGACTCAAACCTTCAACCTTTCAGTTAGTATCCAAGTGGGTTAACTATTTGCATCACCCTGGGGCATCAGAACAGGCAAGGAAATGAATTTTCTCCTAGAGCCTCCAGAAGTGATGCAACCTTGCCAACAGTTTATTTTAGCCCAAAGAGACCTATTTTTGGGTTCTGATACCAGAACTGTAAGATAATAAATATGTGTTGTTTTAAGCCACAGCATTTGTGCTAATTTGTTACAGCAGCCATAGGAAACTAATACACAGTTCTAATAATTCACATAAGGAACTCTGATGGCATAGTGGATAAGACATTTGGCTTCTAACTGGAAGTTTGGCAGTTCAAACCTACCAGCTGCTCCGCAGAAGGAAGATGGGGCAATCTACTTCCATAAAGATATACTGCCTTGGAAAGCCTATGGGAGGTCACATAATTCACATAGGTAGTTATTGGTATTCAAAAAGTTCCTGGACCCAATTTGCTCAAAGATAGACAATTTCCAATGGTTGTTTCTGAGAAGAGATCAGAACAAGACCATAAGAATGGGCAGGTAGTAATAGGTAGAGATGGGAAGCAATGACACTGCATCTCTGATCCAAACCCAAACCAAACCAGTTGCTGTCAAGTTGGCTCTGGCTCACGGGAACCCCAAGTGTGTTAGAGCAGCACAGGGTTTCAATGGCTCCACAGGGCTTCAACGGCTGTTCTTTCAGGAGCAGATCACCAGACCTTTCTTTTGAGGTGCCTCTGAGTGGATTAAGCCACTGGCCTTTCAGTTAGTAGCCAAGCACATAACTACTTGTATCACCCATGGATTCTAGAGCTCTGATCATATTGTTTCACATAAAGCTATTTTCCTAACTCCAACTTTTCCTTTTCCTCTGTATCCTTTCTGTCTAACCTTTCCCTATCTCAAAAGTGAATCATAAGCCTTTCAGAGAATAGTGTGACTTTTATGTATACCCATTAATAAAATATTGTGGGGGTGAGCATTAGTGAAATATAATGAAAACACTAATCAGCATGATTTAGGATTATTCTAGCAAAGATTAGCTTAGAATAAAATCAGAATTAGTCAATTACTTTAAGAACATAAGCAGATTTTCATATGGTCGGGGCCGACTCAACGGCACATAACAACAACAACAACTTAGATCTTCAAATACAATCATTTAAGATTATTTATATTATTTAAATAACATAAATGGAAAAGTATGGAAAACTATAAAACCACTAATTTGACTACTTTAAACGTCTACAGTATAGGGAATAGTTTATTCCTAATTTAGCAGTGTATATCCTACGTGGGATCTCTGGTGGCATAGTGCTTAAGGAATTTGACTGCTGACCAGAAGACTGGCAGTTCAAACCCACCAGCCACTCCTCAGAAGGAAGATGGGGCAATCTACTTCCATAGACATATCACCTGGAAACCCAAGGAGGGGTCGCTATGAGTCAGATCTGACTTGAAGGTGGTGAGTTTGGTTTTGGTTTTGGTTATAGCCTATGTATATAAATATGACGCCTATCAATCTTAAGTGCTAAAATAGATGTTTGAGTCAAAGGACAGCTTCCATTGACCAATGTTGTTATTATATTTTTAAGACTTAGCCTTTTCATAGAAGTGCAAGAAATGAAATATTAGCACTTGGTAAGTTTCAAATATTTCAGCAATTAGAACTTAACTAAGATTGTTTATTATTTAGGGAAGGAAATGGAAAAAGTGGGGGGAAAACTGGTTTTTAATAGCTAGTGAGTAAAGTTCATAATTTTAGGCAGAAATTCGTGTGCAAGAATATTACTAGTGAAAACCGACCATCTCTCCAGAATGTATGGCTGCTTAATACAGAAAGCTATCTTATTCTATAAAATGAAGGGTAATTGTTTTCAGGGTTTTCTTAAAGAGCACTCGGTAACTAAAGAAAAATAGAGTGCAACGAACTGTGTTTGAAGAGCTCTGGTGGCACAATGGTTAAGGTGCTCAGTTGCTAACCAAAATGTGTGTGGTTTGACCCCACCAGTGGCTCTGTCAGAGAAAGATGTGGCAATTTGCTTCCATCTGTAAAGATGACAGCTTTGGAAATTCTATGGGCAGTTCTACTCTGTCCTATAGTGTTGCTATGAGTTGGAACAGACTCGATGGCTGTGGGTTTTGGTTTTCTGGTTTTGGCACTGTATTGAATGATACAGGAACATTTTTCAGTCTTCTTTGATTTGTACTCTATCGATTTCTGTACAAATTCTAGAAAACAGTTATTCAGAGAGATAAGTGACAAATGCACATTTCAAGAGGAAAGAGAATTCAGAGAATTAGGAAAGACAGTAGTGAATGTCAAAAAGTGCCAAAGAAATTACCTATAACATTTAAAAAGTATGAGCTTTGGAGACATAGAATAAGTCAAAGCAAGAAAATCAAAAGTTCTTCTAAGTCAGTTCTGTAATTATTTTGTATAAAACCCAATTTTTAAACTTTAGCACCTTTATCATTCTCTCTGTAATATTTATGGAATTAAATCTCTTCATGTATCTCTATGAAAAGATTAACTCAGTTCACTGATTGAGGCAATGATTTTCTACGTGATACTCTGAAGTCTGGAAGCTAAAGCAGCCTCCAATATTTATTTGATCTTTGTTACAATAGTTCATTAGGAGTTTATAGAAGGATCTCAAGTGCCAGTGTTTTAATCAACCCTGGCACATTAGACTGAATGTTTCCATTACATTTGGGGCTGCTGTTGCTTTTGTTTCAGTTATTCTGGTTTCCAAGGTAGAATTTATATGCCGGGAGATCCTAGATTACCCATTTTAACATATGTGTGTGTGTATGTGTGTGTGTGTGTGTATGTATACATGTTTTATACATAGTGAATAAAGAGAAATATTCATGGAAGTCAGAAAGGTTAGGAAAATAAATGTTGAAAGAGTATGTTTCCAAATTTGGCTTTTACAACTTTATTTGGAAATCATTATGTTGTCATCAGTAAAAGCTATTTTATTTTTAATATGTTTTGACTTTGTAATCATTCTTTTTCTGGCATTTGTTGCCTAGAATTTTTCACTAACCCACATTTGTCGAGTCAGATCCGACTCATAGCAATCCCTCCTTGGGTTTCTGAGGCAGTATCCGTAGTAGTGATACTACGGAAGTAGATTGCCCAATCTTCCTTCCAAAGAGTGACTGGTGGGTTTGAACTACCAATCTTCTGGTTAGCAGTCAAATGCCTTAGGTACTACGCCACTGTATGTAGCTAACGAACTTCTATTCTCTTACCTACCTTGATGCCAGCCATATCTCTCTAAAAGCAAACGGAATCACATTACCCTTATTTAAAATTCCTCAGTCATTCCCTGTCTTAGGGTTTTCTAGAGAAGCAGAAT
>NW_006921680.1:7947634-7988710 GCF_000298275.1 Orycteropus afer afer
ACACACACACACACACACACACACACACACACACACATATATAGTAATTTTTAAAGAATTGGCTCATGTAATTGTGGGGAGCAGGCAAGTGCAAAATAAGTAGGTCAGGGGACAAACTGGAGATTCCTGCAGCCTTGTGTCCCCAAAATCTGTAGGTCAAGCCAAAACAGGAAGAGTGAAAGGTGAGTGAGTTCTGGCAAAATGTCTATTGATAGTCTGGAGGCAAAACATACCAGGCAAAATTCCCTTTCATCTGATTGGATAAGCCCAACCCACATTCTAGAGGGTAGTCTGTTTACTTAAGACTAAATGATTTAACCACATGTAACCATTTCATAACAGCAACCAGCCTAGTGTTTGACCAAACAACTGGACAACATAGCCTAGTCAATATATAAAATTAATCATCATACTTCCCATTGCCTATATAATTTTGTCCAAATTAGAGAGCAAACAAGGCCCTTCAGGATTTGATCACCATATACTTTACCAGCTTAGCTTCTACTACTCTTGTCTTATATTCTGTGGGACTGCTTACAACTCCCTGAAACCAAGGACAAACAAAACAAAATCCATTGCTGTCAAACAGATTCTGACTAATAGCAACTATATTGATGCTATTATCCCCATAGGGTTTCCAATGCTGTAATTTTTATGGGAGAAGACTGCCACTTCTTTCTCCAGGAGAACAACTAGTGGGTTCAAACTGCCAGGCTTTCCATTGACAGCTGAGCTGCTTAACCACTGTGCCATCAGGGCTCCTTTAATTTCCTAAATGCACCTGCTTATATACAACTCTGGGCCTTTGTAAAGGAACTCTAGTGGCACAGTGCCCAAGGCATTGGACTGCTAACTAGAGGGCTGGTGGTTCTAAACCCACCAGCTACTCCATTGAAGGAAGATAGGGCAATCTACTTCATAAAGATTTACCACCTTGGAAATCCAGTGGGGATTGCTATGAGTTGGAATCGACTGGATGGAAGTTTGGGTGTTTTTTTTTTTTTTTGGTTGGGCCCTTGTATTCACTATTTCCCTTGCGTGGAATAAGTGTCCCCCACTCCCAGGGAATTTCTCCCTTTTATGTCATAATTGGACTTAATACACTGTATTCCAATTTTTATTTCTCTGTCTGTCTTCTCTACAAATTGATTTTTTTTAAAAAAAGTATTATCATTTTGTTTTTCTCATTTAAGTCTTTAATTCACTTGGAATTTATTTCATGAATTATAGGCTACAGAGGTCTAACTTTTTAGTTGGTGGTCTCTGAGTTTCCTGGACCTCTGGTTTGATATCTGTCATTAATTTTAGAAAGTTCTTGGCTGCTATTACTTTAAATGTTCCTTCTGCTTCATTATCTCTACTTCCGGTATGTCAGTTATGTATTTGTTCATCTTTAATATTATCCCACGGTTTTTGAACGTTCTATTTTTTCCATTCCTTTTCTTCTTCTTTTTCTCCTTTGCATATCAGTTTCAGAAGTTTCTACTGACCCATCCTCAAGTACACTGAGTTTTTGCTCAGCCATGTCAGCCTACTGATGAGTCCATAAAAAGCATTCTTCATTTCTCTTACTGTGCTTTGATTGATTTCTAGCATTTCCTTTTGATTCTCTCTTAGAATATCCACCTCTCTGCTTACATTACCCATCTGTTCTTACATGATGTCTCTTTTTCCCATACAGCTCTTGACATATTAATCATAGATATTTTAAATTCCTTGTCTGGTAATTCCAACATCTGTGTCATATCTGAGTCTGGTTATGAAGATTGCTTTCTCTCTTCACACTGTGTTTCTTCTTGCTTTCTGGCATCATTGTGATTTTGTTTTTTTGTTGCATATAATATCAAGTAATAGAAAGTGAGGTAATAGAACTTTGTTGTTGCTGGTTCCCATTGAGACAATTCTGGCTCATGGTGACTCCATGTGTGCTGCCACCTTTCATAAGCAGATCACCAGGCCTGTCTTTTGATATGCCTCTGGGTAGATTTGAACGGCCAACATTTTAGTTAGTAGTCAAGTGCTTAATTGTTTGTGCCACTCAGGGACAAATAGATCTTTATTGTGAGGAGTTATGTTAGTTAGGCTGTGTTTAATGTCTGTCATAGCTATAGGTACCAAACCAAAACCAAACTCACTGCTGTAGGGTCGATTTTGACCCCACTTTGGATTTTTGAGGCAATATCACTACTGAAGTAGATTGCCCAGTCTTTCTGCTGAGCAGTGGCTGGTGGGTTTGAACTACCAGCCTTCGGGTTAGCCGTCAAATGCCTTAGTCACTACACCACCCAGAGTCTTCAAATTCTCTAACTCAAAAACTTACTGCCGTTGAGTCAATTCCCAGTCATAACGACCCCTCCTTGGGTTTCTGAGGCGGTATCTATGTGGATGCAGATTGCTCAGTCTTCCCTCTGAGGAGTGGCTGGTGGGTTTGAACCACCAGCCTTCTTGTTAGACACTATTTTGTTTCCACTTTTTAGTTGTGCCTTCTCTAGGGACTGCTCCAGAAAGTCTGTGGCTTGCAGCTCTTTTAGCTCTAACACATTGCTATTATATTGGAGTCCGATTGGTGTGGTGGTAGGGTGTGGGGATGGAAGAGCATTCAAAATCTTCCCAGTAAGTCTCAGTCTTTTAGTGGACACGTATCTGGGGGCTGTGGCCTTCACAACTGTTTCTGCCCTTCTTCCAGTGGTTTGTTTTTATTTTTTCCTTCTTCCTATTCCCTTTCTTGGCTTCAGTGTTCCAAATATATTTCTTAGTAGTCCTTTCCTTTGTTCACTGCTTTTTTCCTTTTCCCCTTTAGGCAAGGCAGGAGGGCTGGAGGGAGCTGGAGTGGGGAGTAATTCTTTTTCTCTAGCTGGGATAAGGTTTTAGACTTTCATTAAGGTAAAATCCTTTTCTCTGGAGAGCAGGTCTTTTTATGCAGAAGTCTCTGAACATATTTCACAAGGGTTACTCTTCTCCTCCTTCTACCAGAGGCATAAGGGAATTTATTTCAGATCCTCAACTTGAGAAAGTGCTGGAGTGTTTGTGAGGGTCAGCCATAAAAGTCTGACTCCCAAGATTGCCCTCTAGTACTTTGGTCCGGGAGTTTCTCCTTCTCACATTAATTAGTCCATACTTAACCTTAAACAACTGTCAAAATTTGGTGTCTTTGTGTGGTTCAAACAGATTGTGCTAGACTACCAGCCTAAAGGTTGGTGATTTCAACCCACCCAATGATGCCATGGAAGAAAGTCCTGCAGATCTGCTTTTGCAGAGATTATAGCTTAGATGAGGTTGTGGAAAGATTGGAACTCTCATACACTGCTGGTGGGACTGCAAAACGGTACAACCACTGTGGAAAATGGTATGACATTTCCTTAAGAAACTGAAAATAGAAATACCATTTGATCCAGCAATTCCATTACCAGGAATATATTCCAAAGAGGTGAGAAATAAGACACAAACAGACATATGCACACTCATGTTCACCTCAGCACAATTAGCGATAGCAAAGAGATGGAAACAACCTAAATGCCCATCAACAGATGAACAGATAACCAAATTATGATACATTCACACAACGGAACACTATGCTACATTAAAGAATAATGGAGAATACATGAATCATCTCACAATGAGATGAATTGTGGATGAATTTGGAGGACATTATGCTGAGTGAAATAAGTCAATTGCAGAAAGACAAATATTGTATGAGACCATTATTGTAAAAAAGTCAAGGAAAGGTTTACTTAGGGAAAGAAATTCACTTTGTAGGGTACCAGGGATGAGGGGAAGGGGAGGGAAAATTTCAGATTAGTTGGGGGCCACATATTGATTTGGGTGAGGGGAGGGGTGGTATAGAAAGAGTCTGCGACCATCATGATGACATTGGGGAAATGAAGGACACTGAAATGTGCACATAAGATATAGATAACAGAGGCAAATAGTAGTATATGCACAATGCTGCATTATCACTAACAGCAAATAGAAGGCTAAAGATAAATGCATAGACAAGTGAGAAGATCAGGTGGGGTTCGGTGAAAAGGAATATACCCTAGGACCAAGGACAGGTTTAGCTGAAGATAATCTTACATATGAACTTGTGCTACAAAACTAGCCATACACATTATAGAAACAACAGAAGACAGAGTTGGAGTAACCTCTCAGAGACAACCATACACCCTCACAGAGAGACTTACTGGGCCTGCTGATTCATGCCTATAGTCTATGGGGACACCAAACTCAATTGGCACAACATAGTACATAAAAATCTTATTCCACCACCTACTTTGGTGAGTAGTGACTAGGGTCTTAAAAGCTTTTGAGTGGACATCTAAGATGCACCTATTGGTCTCCTCTCATCTGAAACAAGAAAGGGTGAAGAAAATCAAAGGCATCTGGAAACAATTAGTCCAAGGATATGATGGAGCCCAACATCAGAAGAACTAGATGGTGCATAGCTACCAATGTCAACTGCTCAGAAAGGGGTCAAACCTGGAGATCCTGGATGGAGTGGGAGGAAAAACATGGAACAAAATCTGAAAGCACAAAATTGACCAGATTTACTGGTTGGATAGAGTCTGGTGGAATGCCCAAGACTATTGCTCCAGGTTACTCTTCGGGCCTAGAATTGGGCTCACACCCATGGATTGGCTCTCAGCCCAAAAGTAGAAAGACCTACATGCAGAACAAATATCCCAAGGGGATGCACCCATCTACTGTAGGGAGCTACACACCTTACAGCAATCGGCGATGGGGCACCAGAGGGACAGCATTCACATAGACAGAAAGCTGGACAGACAAGAGTGCATAGTTAAGAAGGGCACAGGGAGGGGGAGTCACAGGGATGGGAGGGGAGGAGAGTTTGTTATAGTAGGGGGTGGCAATCAGGGCATGAAATCAAAGGTGTATGGACTGTTGAGTGTAAGATGAATTTTGCTCTGTAAATTTGCACCCAAAACACATTAAAATTAAAAAAAAATTATAGCCTAGAAAACTCTGTGGAGCAGTTCTACTCTATAACCAAGTCCGAGCTAACTTGATAACATTTTTTTTTTTTTTCTTTTTAATGAGGTATGGCTCTGGTGGTTTCTGCTTGAGTTAAAATCTGTATCTCCTTGTATCTCTCTCCAGGTTTTAGTGTGTCAATTTGCCTTGTGACCTCTATTCTATCATGGATACAAGAATAGTTGCTTTTCAGTTTGTCCAGCTTTATCTTGTCCAAAGAATAGTAGAGACAACAAATTGTCAGAGCTAAAACTATAAGTGTCTATTTTTCATTTTTGACAGAAACAGAACTTGATGAAAGAATATTTTGCATACAGTAAAAGATTCAGTTCACTAATAGTTTGTTTGAGATTTTTGAATCTACATAAATAAATAGGATTGGTCTGTAATTTTCCTTTCTCATAATGTTCTTGTTTGGTTTTAGTATGAAGATTTTATATAATCACATAAAATCCTCCCTTAAAATCCTTCCTCCCTTCATTTCTTATTCAATACTCTAGAATAGTGTGTATGAGACTGGAATTATTTGTTCCCCGAAAGTTTTGAATAAAATTGTATGGGTCTCTTTTTCTTTTTTGGTGGGAAGGTTTTAAACTTTACTTAAATGTCTTTTATGGTTATAGGGCTACATGAATTGTTAATATCTTCTTCAGTATGCCTTAGTTAGTTATAATTTTTCAGAAATTTGTTCATTTCATCTAAATTTTCAAATTTATGGGCATAAATTTATTTATTACATTTTTCTATTGGTGTACCTACTCTTTTCTGGTGTCTTGCACCTGTAGAAAATATCACAAATGAGTTGGGGAGAATTCTCTTTAGGAAACTCTCTGGAAGCCAACTATATGATAGGTCAAATCTAGAATCATCTTCCAAATCTCTTCTGTCGTACTGTGGCATCAATTAAACCTTGTCCTAGACTATGTCTGGGTCTACATTTAAACTGGCCTTAATAATTGGATTTTTTTAATGTCTTAACATTTGATGAAGATCTCTGCACCCATTTTGGCTAGATTGTACATGAGGTAATCCAATTCAGAGGCTGCATTTAGATACAGCCTGTGAATCCAAAGTAACATGAGCAAAGTTCTAGTCACGCCATGGTTCGTGGCTGCCAAAATGTGGACATGGAAGCAACAGTTATTTTAAAACTTGATAATCAACAGTACATTTTGAAGAAATGTGGAATAAAATGGATATTTCTAGTTGCCCAATTGGAAGAGCATTTGTGCAATTATTTATATCCTATTCATTGAATGTTCTTTACCTGGTCATAGCATGTACATTTTAGGTAAGAATTCTTTTTAAAAGCATTGTTTATATTTTAGGTAATAATTTTTTTAAGCAAAATTTATGTTTTATAGAATTTTCTACTTTCAGAGGGGGATTTAGTAAGCTAAAATGAATATATTTTTAATTTTTATTTTTTAATGTAATTTTTACATAAATATATACTATGATGTATTCATCTTTATATATATAAATAATATTTTTAGATAGCTAGATGCTTTAGTATAGTATTCCTATATTCCTTTTCTTTCTTTCTTTCCTTTTTTTTGGAGGGGGCTGTAATTTAAACACAAGTTAAATTGGGAAGTTGGAAACTTCAGTGCTCATGCAATGTTTAATTTAAATTATTTTCAACCACAGCCCAAGTCTCATGCTGGTATGGACAATCTGTGTTTCTTGGTATATGTTCCAACATTTTATTTAACAAAATAGAAATAGAAGAACAAATATAAAAGCACCAAATGTGAAGTATAGCTAGAAGTTTTTGACAGACATAACAGCAAAGCTACTTTATCTTTACAGCATTTGATTTAGGCACATGGTAACTCAATAGATCTCATCGTTCAGCATTTAATTCTCTAAAGTACACTCAATACATCATAAAAAGGAAGAAATGTTCAGTTAAGTTCTCGTGCACATAAATCCAACAGTGTGAAGTGATATCAACTCCAACAAATTTAGGCTTAATTTGATTCTAATTATTTCAGAAGAAACCCTTGTTTGAACAATTGCCTCCTGATCTACATACAGGTTCCTCCCAAGCACAATTAAGTGCTCTAGAATTCTCATTCTTTGCACTGTTATCCATAGTATGTTATGATCCACACAGTTGAATGCCTTTGCATAGTCCATGAAACACAGGTAAACCTCCTTCTGGTAGTCTTTGCTTTCAGCCAAGATCCATCTGACATTAGCAATGATATCCCATGTTCCATGGCCTCTTCTGAATCTGGCTTGAATTTCTGGCAGTCAGTTCCTCATCAATATACCATTGCAACCATTTTTGAATTATCTTTAGCAAAATTTTACTTGAGTGTGGTATTAATGATATCATTTGATAATTCACGTATTCTGTTGGATTACCTTTCTTTGGAATGGGCATAAATGTGGATCTCTTCTAGTTGGTTGGCCAGGTAGCTGTCTTTCAAATTTCTTGGCATAAACACATGAGTGCTTCTTGTGCTGCATCCATTTGTTGAAATATCTCAATGAGTATTCTGTCAATTCCTGGAACCTTGTTTTTTGGCCATTTCCTTCAGTGCAGCTTAGATTTCTTCCTTCAATACCATTGATTCTTGATCTACCTTCTGAAATGGTTGAACATCAACCAATTATTCTTCGTACAGTGACTGTGTATTTCTTCCATCATCTTTTGATGATTCCTGTATCATTCAATAATTTGCCTTTCTCAAACCAAAAAACCAAACTCACTGCTACTGAGTGGATACTCAGAGAGACCCCCCCATTTCCAAGGCTGTAAATCTTTAAAGAAGCAGAATGACTCATCTTTCTTTTGTGGATCGCCCTTAGAATCATTCAATATTGCAACACAAGGATTGAACTTTTTCTTCAGTTCTTTCAGCTTGAGGAATGCCGAACATGCTCTTCCCTTTTGGTTTTTTAGTTCCAGGTCTTTGCCCATTTCATCATATGCTTTACTTTGTCTTCTTGAGCTGCCCTTTGAAATCTTCTGTTTAACTCTTTTCTTCCATCATTTCTTCCATGTGCTTTAGCTACTGTCCATTCAAGAGCAAGTTTCAGAGTCTCTTCTGACATCCATTTTGGTCTTCTCTTCCTTTCTTGTCTTTTTAATGACTTTTTGTTTTCACCATATATGATGCTCTTAATGTTATTTCACAACTCATCTGGTTTTCAGTCACTGGTGTTCAATGAGTCAAATCCTTTCTTCAGTCAGTCTCTAAATTCAGGTGGGATATAATCAAACTGTAGAACTTCCCTGTGGGGTTTCCAAGGGTATAAATCTTTATGGAAGCAGACTGCCATATTGAAAGGCTGGTAGGTTTGAACCCTGACCTTTCAGTTAGCAGCCAAGTACTTTAACCACGGTACCACCAGAGTCCACTAAAAATATATGCTACATTGGTAGAATATGACGTTGAGATTTTGAGATCTTCAGGACACACACTTATAAATGAAGTGAACCACATAAAAAACTGAAGTTGCCTTCAATCTAATAGTTAAGATAGATACATTAAGTATTGGAAAAATATCTTATGAAATGATACAAAAAAAAAATGGCAAAGCATAGATTTCCTTCCCCTACTGTCTCCCATAATCTAAAGCAATTAGGAGGAGTAGAATTGTGTCTGTGTGCATGAGCTGGGACACAGCAATAAATTCCTCTCTTGAGATTCACCTTTGTTTATATCTATGGGAGCTCTGGTAGCATAGTGGCTAAAGCACTTGACTGCTAACCAGAAGGCTGGCGGTTCAAACCCACCAGCCACTCCTTGGAAGGAAGGTTGGGCAATCCTACTTCGGTAGTGATACTGCCTCGGAAACCCAAGGAGGGGTTGCTATGAGTCGGGGCTGACTTGACGGCACATAACAACAACAACAACAACATGGCATACTAAGGATAATATTCACATAGTTAAAAAAAATAAGACAATACAACATAAAAACCTTAAGTGAATCAGTCTGAAAAAACTCTTTAGTTTTTTTTAGCATACTCACCAAAAGCATGGCATAATTAAGCACTTAAGGAGCTCATTAACCCTTTTAAGTCTCTGGGAGACCATTTGTTACCTAAATGGAAGTGAAGGAGTCTCTACCATATATATTCCGCTAAGTCTAAATGAATGACCTATAACAAAGGGAAAGCATTTAAGCATTGAATAAGTACTTATACTAGATGAATTTTAAAAGCTAAAGCTTCTCTGAATTTAAAGAAAGAAATAGGTTATTTTCTAGTCTCTCTACATAGATCCCCTATATAAAAAAAAGGTAACTTCTAATGTTTACTGGGAAGTGCAATCCCAGAGAAGCAAGAGTGAGGACAAAATGAAAGAGAAGAAGGAGAAGAGCAAATCCAACATGGTGCATTGTGAAACTGGCCAAATTTTCACAAGAAGAGAGGTCTGGTTTTTAGTTCTTGTAGAGCTCTGGAAGCGTAGTGCCTAAGGCACTTCACTGCTAACCCGTAGGCTGGCGGTTCAAACCCACCAGCCACTCCTCAGAAGGAAGGCTGGGCAATCTACTTCCATAGTGATACTGCCTCGGAAACCCAAGGAATGGTCGCTATGAGTCGGGTCCAACTCAATGGCACATAACAACAACAACAAAATGTCTGTAGAAAACTGTGTGGAACATTGTTTCTTGGAAGAGTCTGCTGCAGAGATATTTGTTGTTGTTGTTGTTATGTGCCGTCGAGTCGGACCCGACTCATAGCAACACTTCCTTGGGTTTCTGAGGCAGTATCACTATGGAAGTAGATTGCCCCATCTTCCTTCCCAGGAGTGGCTGGTGGATTTGAACCACCAGCCTTCTGGTTAGCAGTCAAGTGTCTTAGCCACTATGCCACCAGAGCTCCCGCAGAGATATGTTGTTGTTATTGTTCATATGCCGTGGAGTCAGCCCCGACTCATATCGACCCCTCCTTGGGTTTCCGAGGCAGTATCACTACGGAAGTAGGATTGCCCAACCTTCCTTCCGAGGAGTGGCTGGTGGGTTTGAACCGCCAGGCTTCTGGTTAGCAGTCAAGTGCCTTAGACACTATGCTACCAGAGCTCCTCGCAGAGATATAGGGAAGGCATTTATCTGCTAGCTCTTTCATATATCCTTTTACTAGTTCAAATATAAGGAAACAACTCCTGGGGACTTCTAGGTTGTGTTATCTGGCTTTTCTGGACAGTTACTGGTGATGCTAACGCTTTTCAAACTGGTAATTTGCATGGCGGTCACTTGGCTTTACCACCATTGAAATGTCTTATGCCTTTTCTAGGGCAGGTCAGCAAGAAGCAAGGGAAATGGCAGAACCCAAGGTTAAATGGTGGTGACTGGAAAGAGGAGGATTTGGATGCAGCTTAAATTGATTCATTAGATGTTTCAATGTGAGAAAGGAGATTTAAGGGTGCGGTTGGAGTTTCTAGGTGGTACTAACTGTTGACATAAATCTAGAAGAAGCATAGTTGACAAATGGTTGTACTGAGGTGAGGTGCTTAAGTTGAGTTGGCCTGGGAGAGTGGCCTGTGGCAGTAGCCTAAGGGAATGTAGCCAAAGGAGAACCCAAACAAGTATCGAGGCGGTCCTCACATCCATCCCTAAGAATCTTAATGGACTGTAGTGTAGAAGATCTTCCCATCTAGTCTATTATCCACCTGTTTCTGATTGCTAGTATCTCAACTTGGCATTTCTTATTCATCTCATAGATTATTTGTGTATCTTGAAAACATTTATAGAACTTTATCTACTTTCATACAGACATGCCTCAGAATCCCAACGGGGAGTTACTATGAGTCAGAAACAACTGGATGGCAGTGAGTTTGGTTGGGTTTTGGTTACTCTGTAATCAGGCACATGCTAGATAGGGAAAGCAAAATGAATGGGAGAATCTCATCTTTGTGGAATGGGACTAGACGGAGTTTAGTTGAGTTTAATTTGCCTCTGGGCATCCAGATGGAGAGATGCAATACAGTTGGATGTATGAGCCTGGAAAGTACAAAAAAGTTTTGGCCTAGAGTGTTAGAGCTGGATAACTGAACAGTGATATTTAAGAAGAAAGGCTAAAAAACAACAAAATAAAATGTTTTCCTGTCTTTCCTCAAAATAACCTACATAGGCAGTCTCCAACTGGAACTTGTAGTGCATTTTTCTTGGAAATAACTTTGGGTAGATCCTTAGGCCAGTCAGCAATAACCTATTAAAACCATAATACAATGGGGACACAGAAAATTACAACCGTAAAAACTCCTAAAATGTCTTCTGTGTAATTTTTAGAATGAGAAACCTTATCTGAGTTCAAATTTGGAGTTCAAGAATCATCTCCTCTTGCCCTGGCTGGAGAAGCATGACTGGTTGGTATAAAGCCCTGGTTCCTTCAGAAGTTGGGTAAATTATATGCGTCTGGGAACTAGTAACCTATTACACATCAACATTTGTCTGGGATAAGGTATTTTCCTTTATCAACTCTTCCCAGTTTCTTAGTTTAGGGACATTTCAGTTGCCAATCGGGGAAAGAACAGTGAAGGTAAATGTAACTGCGTGGACTGTGTGGACACGGGGTGCTTATGTGCCAGAGTTGTCCACAGTTTATGTCCTTTTGTGTCACAAAAATTATTTTCTTTTGAAAATGATGGATTTTCTCAAAAAAAAAGCACATCTACAGGGTCTTACATAAATTTTCAGAGGGTTCCTGTACCTTCAAAGTCTATCTATAAACCTCATTTCTGTACTATAAAAATAATATATTAAATATTCAACATAGACTCATAAAAGAAAGTGATATAACTACCCACTAGAGAAAAATATTCTAGAAATATAGAGGATAAAATTTTAAAAACATATCTGCCTAAAACATACAGATAAAGGTATAGAAAAATAGGTGCAGCTTCCAGAAAAGGGGCAGAAGGGAAAAGATGGATATATACAAGGTCAATGTATCAATTTCAATTTAAAAGATATACTATGGAGAAAAATAGATCAACTTATAAATGGACACAAAATTAATGAAACGATACTTTTAAAGAATTTTGTGTTTAACAAGAAAAATAAAGGAATTTAACCAATTTGAAAGTGCTGAAGATATTTTAAAAATAGCCATTTCCCATGGGTAAGAGAATAATTAAAATAATAATAATAATAAAAAACCCTACAAAAGTTTGAGAACTCTAAAATAGCCCTGGTAATTGACTAATAAGAGAATGTGCCATTATTCTCACTAAACCACTAATAATTATTTTTGCAAATTAATTTTAGAGGCCAGATGATTGAGATTTATGTAAAATATATTTTATGTTGATAAATATGCACACACAATTTTTATTTTCCCTAAGGGCATAAGTAATCTTTCATTTATTAGTGCTTCCTGATAGAAAATTCTGTGAGATAATAATTATCATTGATAATGAAAATACTTAAACCTTGGCAGTGTGATTGACAAAGTAAGATGGTTGATTTAAGAATAACTTGGAAGCTTAAGCAAATCTGATTAACTATTTACATTACCTGTATTAGATTAATGCAGTTAATTGGACATTTTTCTTTGTAATGTGTAGCCTCAATGAATATGGAAAGCATTAAGTGGCACTGGAATATTGAGAGGTTACTGCTTAGAAATGGAATTAAAGACATCAGACATACTCAGAAGGAACATTAAAATGTGATCAACTTGAAGAAACATAACCAAAAGTACCTGGCTCCTTTCCATAATTTGTGATACAGATATTAAAATATTAGTGTAACTTTGAAATCTGGAGTGATCCTGGAGAGAAAATTTGATAGGCATTTATGTTGTAAGTAATTAACCCTACTTAAGTGAGTCATTTCAGGATCTGGACATCTTGGAAAGACATTTCCACATTAAACATTGGGGTTATCTGGAGGGAGTGTGGTAATAATTTTTACTAACCAGGGTACCCAGGTATAGCTAGACAGTATGGCCCATGGGAAGGTATATTAACAGAAACTAGAATTAAATAGGAATGAATCAGATACTAAGTCTGATATCTATCATTATTTTGTTTATGAAGTAGACAGAATGAACAAATGTGTTTTTAGTCTTATGTGAACAAATGATCAAATCACGTATCTGGAAATTCCTAAATACCAGAAGAGTTGGAGTTTAAAACAACATATCCTAATATTTGTCAAACAAGATGAGATAGATTATAAATTATCTCTAATGCCAACTGTCCAGACCAAAACTAAAAACATTTGTCAAATGTTTTTCTTCTTACTTTCTAATGTTATTTTTTATGTTTTAGTTTTCTTCAAACACAATGACAGTTGTTCTGAATGTCAATAAGAAAATTCTTGCTTTAACCCCAGGAACACTGGGCTTCTTGAGATAGCTATAGCTTTGGAATCAATTCTTTTTGGGTTCAGATATTATGACTGAGGAGTTCCAGGTGTTAAGTATTTTCTTGTGTTGTGGTTGTTAGATGCTGTTAAGTTGGATCTGATGCATAGCAACCCTATATACAACAGAACAAAACACTGCCCAGTCCTGCGCCAGTCTCACAATCCTGGCTATACCTGAACCTTGAGCCCATCATTGCAGCCACTGTGTCAATCTATCTTGTTGAAGGCCTTCCCCTTTTTCACTGACCCTCCATTTTACCAAGCATGATAGCCTTCTCCAGGGAATGGTGCCTTCTGATAACATGACCAAAACAGGTGACAAAGTTTGGCCATTTTCACTTCCAAGGAGCATTCCAGCTGCACTTCTTCCAGTACAGATTTGTTCTTCTGGCAGTCCATGGTCCTTTCAGTATTCTTTGCCAATACCACAACTCAAAAGCATGAAATCTTCTTTGGTTTTCCTTGTTCATTGTCCAGCATTCACATGCATATGTTGTTGTTAGGTGCCGTCAAATCGTCTCAGACTCATAGCGATGTTATGCAAAGCAGAAGAATGAAAGACCGCCCGGTGCCACACCAGCTCCACGTTCACTGCTATACTTGAGCCCGTTGCCGCAGCCAGTGTGTTAATCCATCTCCTTGAGGGCCTTCTCCTCTTTTGTCGGCCCTCCACATTACCAAGCATGACATCCTTCTCCAGGAAATGGTCCCTTCTGACAACATGACCAAAGTAGGTGAGACAAAGTCTGGCATTATCACTTCCAAGGAGCATTCTGGCTGCACTTCCTCCAGGACAGATTTGTTAGTTCTGTTAGCAGTCCATGGTACTTTCAGCATTCTTCATCAGCACCACAACTCAAAATCATCAATTCTTCTTCAGTCTTCCTTATTCATTGTTCAGCTCTCACATGCATATGAGGCAATTGAAAATACCATGGCTTGGGCTAGGTGCACCTTAGTCCTCAAGGAGACATCTTTGCTCCTCAGCAGTTGAAAGAGGTGCTTTGCAGCCTAGTGCTATATGTCATCTGATGTTCTGATTGCTGCTTCCATTGGTGTCGATTGTAGAACCAAGCAATGGGAAGTCTTTGACAATTTCAATCTCTTCTCCATTTATCATGATGCTGTTTATAGGTCCAGTTGTGAGGATTTTTATTTTCTTTATATTGAGATGTAATGCATACTTCAGACTATATTCTTCAATCTTCATCAATAAGTGCTTCAAGTCATCCTCATTTTCAACAAGCAAGGTTGTGTCATTTGCATATCACAGGTTGTTAATGAATCTTCCTCCAATCATGATGCTTTATTCTTCATATAGTCTGCTTCTTAGATTGTTTGCTCAGCATATAGAATGAAGAAATATAGTGAAAGAATACAGCCATGACACACTCCCTTCCTGATTTTAAACCATGCAGTATCCACCTGTTCTGTTTGAAAGATAGTCTCCTGGTCTATGTATAGGTTCCTCATGAGCACAGTTAAGTGTTCTGGAATTCCCATTCTTCTCAATGTTATTCATCATTTGTTATGATCCATGCAGTTGAATGCCATTGCATAGTCAATAAAGCACAAGTAAACATCTTTCTGGTATTCTTTGCTTTCAGCCAAGATCCATCTGACATCAGCAACGATACCCCTTATTCCACATCCTCTTCTGAATCCAGCTTACATTTCTGGAAGTTCCCTATCAATATACTGGGCAACCCTTTTTGAATTATATTCAGGAAAATTTTACTTGCATCTGATATTAATGATATTGTTCAATAATTTCCATGTGCTGTTGGACTACCTTTCTTTGGAATGGGTATAAATATGGATCTATTCTAGTCAGTTGGCCATGTAGCTGTCTTCCAAATTTCTTGGCATAGACGAGTAAGTACCTCCAATGTAGGATCTATTTGTTGAAACATCTCAGTGAGTATCCCATCAATTCCTGAAGCCTTGTTTTTTACCGGTCCCTTCAGTGCAACTTTGACTTCTTCCACTAATACCACCAGTTCTCGATCATATGCCACCTCTTGAAATGGATGAATGTTGACCAATTCTTTTTTGTATAGTGATTCTGTATTCTGTGCATCTTTTTCTTGTTTCCTGTATCATTCACTATTTTGTTACTTGTGGCTTGAACTTTCTCTTCAGTTTTTTCAGCTTAAGAAATGCTGAGCATATCCTTCTCTTTTGGTTTTCTAACTCCAGGTCTTTGCATATTTCATTATAGTAAACGACTTTGTCTTCTCAAGCTACTCTTTGAAATCTTCTGTTCAGCTCTTTTACCTTGTCATTTCTTCCATTTGTCTTAACTACTCTCCATTCAAGAGCAAGTTTCAGAGTCTCTTCTGACATCTATTTTGGTCTTTTCTTCCTTTCCTGTCTTTTTTAATGACCTTTTGCTATCTTCATGTATGACATTCTTGATGTCATCCCACAATTCATCTGGTTTTCGTCACTGGTGTTCAATATGTCAAATCTATTCTTTAGATGTTCTCCAAATTCAGGAGGGTTATAATCAAGATCATATTTTGTCTCTCATGAACTTGTTTTAATTGTCTTCTGCTGGAACTTGAATTTGCATATGAGCTGTTGGTGGTCTGTTCCACAGTGAGCTCTTGGCCTTGTTTTGGCTGTAGATATTGAACTTCTCCATCACCTGTTTGGGCAATGTAGTCAATCTGATTCTTGTGTATTCCATCTGGTTAAGTCCACGTGTAAAGCTGCCATTTGTGTTGTTGAAAAAAGTACTGGCAATGTATCTTGCAACATTCTATCATGTGATCTCCAGTGTCATTTCTATCACCAAGGCCATATTTTCCAACTACCAGTGAATTTTCTTTGTTTCCAACTTATGCATTCTAATCACCAGTGATAATCAACACATCTTGATTGCATGTTTGGTCAATTTCAGACTGCAGAAGTTGGCAAAAATCTTCAATTTCCTCATCTTTGGCTTTGGTGTTTGGTGTATAAATATGAATAATAGTAGTATTAACTTGGTATTCCTTGGAGACATATGGATATTATCCTATCACTGACAGCATTGTACTTCAGAATACATCTGGGAACACTCTTTGTGATGATAAATGCCATGCCATTTCTCTTCAATTTATCATTCCTGGCATAGTAGATCATATGATTGTCTGATTCAAAATGGCCCAAACCAGTCCATTTCAGTTCACTAATGCCTAGGATACTGATCTTCATTCTATTTCATTTTTGACAGCTTCCAATTTTCCTAGATTCATACTTCTACATTCCGTGTTCTGATTATTAATGGATATTTTCAGCTGTTCCTTCCCGTTTTGTGTCATACCACATCAGCAAATGGAGATCCTGAAAGCTTTTTGCCATCCATGTCATTAAGGTTGACTCTGCTATTAGGAGACAGCTCTTCCCCAGTTGTATTTTGAGTGCCTTCTGACCTGAGGGACTCATGTTCTGTCACTATATTGGACAAAATTTCAGGGCTATTCATAAAGTTTTTCAGTACTGTTCTGGTTACCTAGTGCCATTTTGACAAGAATATACCACAAATGGGATGGCCTGAACAAACAGGAGTTTATTATCTTACAGTTTGGAGGCTTTAAGTCCAAGTTCAAAGTGCCAGGCTCTAGGGGCTGTGTGAAAGCCCCTCGACCTTAGGTTTCAGCTCTGCCTCTTGCTCCCTGCCCACTGAAGCTAGAGGCATCTCTTCACTCAGACAGCTACTGGCTGCTGAGGCTAACAAGCCCAAAATCAACAAGAAAATGGCACAGTCCTGATGTTACCAAAACACACAGCAGGCCATTAATTCAAGTCCATTGAAAGTCCCAAGATCGGCAGAGCATGGCAGGCTGCTGAACAACAAAACAGCTACATGCCGGTCTAAGCATGCCATAAACTAGAGACCATCCAGAAGGCTCCTCCTTATATACAGGAAGCAGACCATACCCCAAAGGCAGCTACTCAGCTACTTGTGGTAGATCTCACCATAGGGTTGATTGCCAATCTCATCATGGGGAATAACTACCACCAGCTGCCCAGCCACTCAACCAGGCCCAGCCAAGTTGACATACAAACTGAACTAACATAAGTACTATACCAGACAGTGTTTCACTGTTATTCATAAAGTTTTCACTGGCCAATTTTTTTGTGAAATTGATGGCCCCTTCCTTCTTCCAAGTCTGTCTTTGTCTGGAAGTTCTGCTGAAACCTGTCCACCATGCATGACCCTGCTGTTATTTGAAATATTGGTGGCATAGCCTCCAGCCTCACAACAACACACAAGCCACCACAGTATGACAAACTCACAGACCACTGGTGGAATTATTCTCTAAAAAACTCTAAAACCAAGCTGACTGTCATCGAATCAATTCTGATTCATAGCAACTCCCTTTTTGGGTTTCCTAGGCAGTAAATCTTTACAGAAGTAGATTGCCCAGTCTTCCTTCTGTGGAGTGGCTGGTGAGTTTGAACCACCAATCTTCTGGTTAGCAGTCAAATGCCTTAGGCACTATATCACCAGAGCTCCTTGGAATTATTCTCCAAAAATCCAAAATGTCTTTATAATTTTTTCATAATTATGATAGTGAATGAAGTTTATCAAGTTGACTTTGAAAATGATCTCTACTAAGCAAATTATTACACCTGACAGTACTCAGTAAGTTGAAATATCTCTTTTATTAAATCTTAAGCATGGTTGTCAAATTGTTATTGTTAGATATCATCAAATTGGCTCTGACTCATAGCAGCCTTGTGTACAACAGAATGCAATATGGCCTGGTCATGCTTCATCCCCACAATAAAGATGCTGTACTTGAAACCATTGTTATAGCCACTGTGTCAATCCATCTCGTTGAGGGTCTTCCCCTTTTTTGCTGACCCTCCACTTTACCAAGCATGATAGCCTTCTCCAAGGAATGGTCTCTTCTGACAACATGACTAAAGTAGGTGAGATGAAGTCTGGCCATTATCACCTCCAAGGAGCATTCTAGCTGCACTTCTTTCAGGACAGATTTGTTCATCTTCCAGCAGTCCATGGTACTTTCAGTGTTCTTCTCCAATGTCACAACTCAAAAGCATCAGTTCTTCTCTGGTCTTTCTTATTCATTGTCCGGCATTCACATGCATATGATGTTATTGAAGAGTACTTAACTGGTCTTCCTTGCCATGTCATGGGTTAGGTGTACCTTAGCCCTCAAAAAGAAATCTTTGCTCTTCACGGCTTGAAAAGATCTTTTGCAGCAGATTTGCCCAGTGCAATAAATAGTCTGATTTCTTGACTGGTGCTCTCAAGGTGTTGATTATGGATCCAAGTAAAAGAAGATCTTTGATAACTTCAATCTTTTCTCCATTTATCATGATGTTGCTTATTGATTGAGTTATGAGATTTTTTTTTCTTTATGCTGAGGTGTAATCCGTACTGCATATTGTAGTCTTTATTCTTTACCAGTAAGTTCTGCAAGTCATCTTCACTTTCATCAAGCAAGGTTGTGTCATCTGTGTATTGCAGGTTGTTAATGAGAAATGTTAAATTAGAAATGATGATTTTCCATCCTTGAGAAAACTTGCTTAACAATAAATTTGTACTTAATATAAAATACCTACCACTTTTTCAGGACAGAGCAGTACCTAGAGAAGGATATCATGCTTGGTAAGGTAGAGAGTCAGTGAAAAAGAGGAAAACTCAATGAAATCGATTGACACAGTGGCTGTAACAAAGTGCTGCAGCATAGCAAGGATTGTGAGGATGGGACAGGACCTAGCAGCATATTGTTGGGATGTACATGGGGTTGCTATGAGTTGGAACCAATTCAATGGCACCTAGCAAAAATAAGAATTTAGACAACAATTGAACTTATTGGTTATTTGAAAATCTTAACTTGTTAAACTTTTTTTTGAAGGAGTTAAAAAACTTGTAATGATTTAATTAATCTGGTTGTTTCAAGTTTTTCTTAAGCAGAAATATTACTTCCCCAAGACTCAATGAAATAACTCTAATCCATGTAATATTAAAGACCCATTCAATTTAAGTGAAATACTATTTATCAAATCTGGAAAGTGGAAAATAACTGTAATCCCTAATTTGTAAACACTTTTTTTTTTGTTGTTGTTGTTTTGCTTCTGCTTTAGTGAAATATAGAATCAGAAAAAAATGTGCACAAGATCCAGAATAACACTAAGCAAAATATAGCTGTTCAAAGGGACCAGAGGGCCCAAGATGCCCAATAAATAGCAGCAATCTCCCCCTCTTTGGCTTTGGGGTTTCCAGTCAGTAACTGCCCTAATTGATGCCTTAAAAATATGGCTACTGTGGAGAAAAAAACAAAACAAAACAAGTTGCTGTGGAATCCACTCTGACTCACCCTGATGCCATGTGTGCCAGAGTAGGTCTGAATTGTGCTCCATAGGGTTTTCAATGATATATTATTCAGAAGTAGTTCACTTGTGGAGACATACTTAAAAGTTGTAGAGACACTCAAAATATTAATAAAAAATATTCCAAGTTAGTTTTGGACTGAAGGGTATAATGTAGCAACTCTTGAACCTCAGACTAAATTGCTGCTGGTTTCTGAGAGTTCAATAATTAAAATTATGACTTTTTAACCCTCTAGCAGTTAAATATCCACATAATCTCCTGCATATATAAATCAAATCTGTTATAAATGCCACTCAACGCAAAAAAAGTTCACACCCTTCTTCCACTTATAAGTGCTCTGTTTTCTTCTATATGGAGAGGACAAAGATCACTAACTGGACTATAAAAAGAACTGAAAATTCTCTTTATAGTGTTATTGTAGTGTTATTTTTTGAACCTTCGGAGTAACCAAAAAAAAAAAAAAAAAAAACAAACCTCACTGCTATCTAGTTGGATCCGACTCATAGTGACCCTTCCTTGGAGTTCCAAGGTAGTATCACTACAGAAGTAGATTGCCCAACCTTCCCTCTGAGGAGTGGCTGGTGGGTTTGAAACACCAGCCTTCTAGTTAGCAGTCAAATGCCTTAGGCACTACGCCACTAGAGCTCCTTTAGGAGTAACAGGAGGTGGTTAATTCTGAACATATATCTGAAATTTTACAGCAGCTTCACCCTGGGCAAGTTTGCAGATCTTCTTCCCAGCTCAGGGTCTGACTGAGAGCTTCCATTTGCCAGACCATATGTACAGAACTGGTACTAGGGATCACCCTGGCAACTATGCAGTCCTCACATTCCAAGCCATACTTGTACTTTGCCAGTGAGAGGTTCAAAATGGAGGATCCTAAAAATGATGTTGAGAAGGAGGAAATAAAATGATAGAAAACTTTGAAATCACATAAACTGATTTCACACCCTTCCAGAAAATCTTGTTAAAATAAATGAGATCTGAGAAGAAATGGAATAGTTGCTTATTCCAGTTCTGTGGTGGCTTGTTATGAGAGGTATGATTAGAAAGGCAAATTGAAATGCATCACTGTAAACAATGTACTCATCACAGGGATCCAACTATCCTTGCTTTAAAGAAACTTACTGTCCAGGAGTGGGAAGAGGAACTTAACAGCTACACATGAAGCTTAGAACTAGTTTTTAATATTGTATGCAGCCTCCCAGGACACTCCCCTTCTATCTTGTGTCTCTCCATTTCTGTTCTTCCTCCCTTTCTCCTTTCCTTCTCTCTTCTTTCCTCCGTTCCTCCCCCTCTTCACACACACACATCCATACTAATATGTATATACTTTCCCAGCCATCCACACTTTCTCTTCCTTTATTCTCTTTTTCTTCTCTTGGTAGATAAAACAATAAACATATGAAGGAGAACATTTAGAAGCTGAAGGAAAAAAAAATCTTTAAACATCTACAGAAATAAAAACAATTTTCTTTTTCTTTACTGTGATTAGGACATAGGGGAAGAATATATCTTGATGCTGATAAAACACAATTTTACCTCTCACTTTGGCATTTTGCCTTGTTAATACAAGATAGCACCCCTTAGAGAACCTAGTTCATGATCCAGAGTTTCATTAATCACTGAGCATTCAGGAGTTATTCTTGCAGTCTAAGGAAGAATAGTTGGCTTTCCTGATTTTACACAGAGAGACACATCTTTTGTAGACCCTAGCAGGTCCTTTGGACCCAAAGGAAAAAAAAAAAGAAACTATGGGAGTCCATGATTCCAGTTAAAGAGCAGCTTAAAATTCTATGCCAGCATTAGAGTTTAAGGCATATATACACTCAGAATTAGAACCGTCAGTCAAATGTTTATTTTAAACGAGAATAACCTAAAATATTTGTCCCTACCCAGATGGAGGCTCTGCTCTTTGCATTACCAAAAAAGCCAACAGAATTCTGTCAGTAGGATCTTTGAAAACACATGGGATTTGTTGTAATGCTTAGTCATATTTAAAGCTGAACTGATACTGTGGGTAATGTTAATGATAACAAATTGAGTTTGAAAAAGGTTGTATTTCAATCAGTTTTGTTCTGGTTGAAATGTCAGAAAGAAGTTTTTTTTCAGTATGAAATTATGATTTAATTTGTAAGTTAAGTTTTATGTGTGGCTATGTGTGTAGGAATCAAAATAGTTGCCCAACAAGTCTAATTGCACCTTCTTACTCTGACCTTCTGACCATGTCCCTCGCCCTTTAGTCTTTGGGGAGGAACCGATGATGGTAGGAGTCCCTGGGTTGTGGAATGATTAAGCACTCATGTACTAACTAAAAGCATGGTGGTTTGAACCACTCAAAGGTGTGACAGAAGAAAGGCCTGGCAGTCTGTTTCTGAAAGGACGTAGCCTTCAAAATCCTATGGAGGGCAATTCTACTCTGCTCATATAGGGTTGTCATGAGTCAGAACTGATTTGATGACAACTGGTTTGGTTTTTATGGTTTGGGAGATGGTAAAATAGAACAAGGACAAACGAAAAACTTGGAAGGATGAGGGGAAAAGGATGAAAGGAAAGGAAACAAAAGTTTGAGAAGCAAGGGAGTTGAATTAAGACTTCTCATACGCCTTCATGCCAGAAGAACTAACAAATCTGTCCTGGAAGACGTACAGCTGTAATGCTCATTGAAAGCGAGAATGGCTAGACTTCATCTCACGTACTATGGTCATGTTGTCAGAAGGGACCATTTCTTGGAGAAGGGTATCATGCTTAGCAAAGTGGAGGGTCAGAGGGGGGAAGGCCCTCAATGTGATGAACTGACATAGTGGCTACAAAAATGGGCTCAGGTATAGCAAGTATTGTGAGGCTTACCCAGGACCTGTCAGTGTTTTGTTCTGTTGCACACAGGGTTGCTATGAGTCGGAGCTGAGTTCATGACACCTAACAACAGTAACAACATACTTTTCTAACCTCCTCTTTACCAGTCAGCACCCACCACTTCAACAATACCAGTGAGATTGGAAGACCAGAAAAAAATAATAAAATAAAATAAAAAACTAAAGCCTGGAAAGGTCACGGGATGCTGTGTAGCTTATCTGTATTAGGTATGACCTGAATTTGGGTTCCTGTACAAGTCAGAAAAGCCCTTATAACCCACAATTCTTTACATAAAATTCCTTGGCAGTTGCCACTGCAAATCTTCTGGTCTTTTTGTCTTTCTGAGAAATAATACTATAAGTGCAACTGCTGTCAATCACAGGAGGCTGCCTGAAGGTTATGCCAGGTCAGCTCTGGAAACCCAAGGATCAGTGAGTGAGGTGTTGATGTCAGGGTGGGTGGCAAACGTGAATGGAGAGAGCTTGAAATTTATAAGCTCCTGTCACAGGAAGATTAGGGCTAAAAGCAGGAATGAGTGGAAAACAGAAAAGCCAGAGGAAGGAAGATTGGGAAGCAGAGAACTAAAGGAAAATACGTGGTGGTTTTATTCTAGAAAGGGTCATGAATTAGAGGATATAGCACTCAACTAAAAAAGGTTCAAATTTATAGCAATCACAATGGTTCCTTATAACATTAGCAAATAATATTCCACCTTCCTATGGAATTTCTCCTGTGTCACATAAAAACTGCCTGTTTCACAAGATATTACTGTGGTTTCTCTGAGTTGTGTGGTTTCTGGTCTATCTCAATGGCTTCCTGCTTTTCTATTTGGAATTAACTTTCACACCCATCACAACAGATTATACATTATTAAAAAGGATGGCAGTTAAGTCAAAACATATACCATTGGCAGGAAAAAAAAAATTATAAATAAATAAAAGAGGAAAAAGAAGAAGAAAAGAGATCAGCCACATCTTTCAGCATTTCCTCTGTGCTTCCACATCCCTCCTGACACCTGCAGGACTGCTCTGAATGCTCCAGCCACTCGTCATAAATTACCCAGAATGCCTCTTTACCAACCTATTTCCAAGTTTTTAACATATTTTGAAAAATTAATGTTTGTACTGACCTTTCTCAATATACTTTACCTGGAGATGATTTTTATGCTCTGTAAATTTATAAAGTACGTATATTATCTATTTTATTAACTAATGAAAAAATGCCTAGCAATTAAAAGAAGAGGTATTTATAATCTCCCTTCCTTCTCCATGAAAAAGTTATTGGGTTTATTCAATGCAGTTGAGAATGGGTGCATATAATTGATTCTGTTTGATGTTTCTATTTTTGGTGTAGAATATACCTCAACAGAATGTCTTAATGTTCAGTAACTTAATGGCAGAATTGTCAACCAGGTCTTTCTCAATCTAGCTACTATAGTACCTCCATTTTAAAAAAAAAGATTTGAAAGAATCAAAGATTTTATTAACATAACTAAACCTAATCAGTCATCCTTTGGGATTGAAATAGATAACATTGATAATAGATGAAAAACATCTAAAATCTATATAAAGCATCATTAACAATATTTTTCTTTCAGTCTCAGATGTATAGCATTACTATCAGTCTATTTGAAATATGGAACAGATCATTTCACTCATGTTACTGAAATTAAATGGATCTAAGACTATGAAAATGGAAAGCCTAGAACTGATTTATATTCAGCTTCATAAGATTGAGTCTGTAGAGTGAGTCAATTGTGAATGGAAGATTGGAAAAATGATTTGTTAAATTTAGGGCTACCTTAAAAATTAATCCAAATGATGCTTCTCACTGTTTTAAAATCTACTTTTATTATTTTTAAAAAAGCCCCAGATTCTCTGAGACTTTCTTTGTTGAGATAGTTGGACAAAAATACAATTTTAATGTGTGTCAATAGCTATATACGTAGAGTTAAGCCCTTATTAACAAAGTCTGTGGATATTACAAAGACAACAGTGTATTCTTAGAGACAGTCTCTCTAGTTGTCCCACAAATGCAATTTACATAATATTTGACAAAAGAATAACTGGATGAATAGTTCAGCATGAATGAAATATTTCAGACCTAGGGATTCCTATGAGTTTTGAGCATGAGGGAATTTACCACCAGAAGAGAAGGAAATTATAGCTTGTTGTGATGGTTGCCTCAAAAATGCCTGAGTTTTCTCTCCTGAGCTTCTGTGCCCACCATGTGTTCTCTGGTTTTTCCTGCTGTGTTTCTGACCATAGCTTCTCAGTTTCATCTGTAAACTCCCATGGACTTTAAATCTTGATTCTCCTATTACTACACTCACTATTCTTGGTGACTATGAAGACCTATAATTCTAAAATAGCTATCACTAGCCCAGCTCTCATTCCTGAGCTTAATTCTGTTTGGCTATCATATGGGCCACTCAGAATTAGCATGTCACTAACTTAGCTCATGAACTTCAGTCCTTCTACTTGGCCTGGCCCCTGTTTTCAATCTCTGTGAATGCCACCATCTCCATCCTGTGGCCAAGAGAGAGAGAGCAGAGTCATCCCCCATTCTGCTTTCTCCCTCAGTGCCCAGAGCCAATTAAGCACCCAGTTCTATCAATTTTTCTCCTAAATATCATCCCATTCTGTCCTCACCTGCTTACTATCTACCCTAGTTTAAATCATTAATATCTTGCTCATGGATTAGTGCAACAGTGTCCTAGGGGATTTTCTTGCCTTGTGTCTTGCTTCGCTCAATTCATTTTTCAAACTTTCCCTAGAGTATTTTTCTAAGGTGCAAATCTGGTCTTTATCATTTTCCTGTTGAAGGTCTTCAATGGCTTCTCCATCCCCTTCAGGTTAGGTCCAATCACTGTAATGAGATTTACATGAGCTTTCATGATTTGAGTCTTGATTGCTTTACCAGCTCATATCTCCTCTCTATTACATTCGTGTTCTTTGCTGAATGTAACAGAACTGGAACACATTGTCTTTTCTTCTTCCAGGTCTTTGCTCAGTTGATTTTCCTTTCTCTCCCACAAGAAGAGGAGCTCTGGTAGCATAGTGCCTAAGGCACTTGACTGCTAACCAGAAGGCTGGTGGTTCAAAGCCATCAGCCACGCCTCAGAAGGAAGGTTGAACAATCTACTTCCATAGTGATACTGCCTCGGAAACCCAAGGAGGGGTCGCTATGAGTCGGGTCCGACTTGACGGCACAGAACAACAACAACAACCCACTAGGAGGCTATTACATGTTGTAAGAATATGGACTCTAACATGGGACTTCCTGAATTTGAATCCTGGCTCTATCATTTCCTGTGCCTTAATGATGATTACAGTAATGGTGATGTCAGTTGTAGTATCTGCCTTTCAGGATCATTGGGAAGATTAAATGAGTGCTAAGTGCTTAGAACTGTGCCTGGGCTCTAGTAAGAATTCAGTAAATATTAATTGCTATGACTAATACTTATTAGTTCTTATACTCTTCTTAAGCACTTAGCTCTGGTGGTGCAGTAGTTAAAGCATTTGGTTGCTAACCAAAAGGTTGGTGGTTTGAACCCACCAGCCACGCTGTAGGAGAAAAATGAGGCAGTCTGCTTCTGTAAAAATCTACAGCTTTGGAACCCCTGTGGGACAGATCTACTCTATCTTATAAGGTCCTTATGAGTTGGAATCAACTCCACAGCAGTGGGTTTGGTGTTTGATTTTGGGTTCAAACCTACCAGCCACTCCTCAGAAGGAAGACTGGGCAATCTACTTCGGTAGAGATCCTGCCTTGGAAACCCAAGGGTCAGCTATGAGTTGGGACTACTCGATGGCAGTGATCTTTTTTTGGTATTGTTTCTCACCTGGTTATTTATAATTTCTCTGGAAAGTCTTCCTTAAGACCCTGAGTTTGGTTAGTTTTTATATTCTTCTGTAGCACCTTGCATGTATCCTTGTGGTGGCAGTTATCATACTACCAGTAACTGCCTCTTTATTTAACTTCTCATCCAAATTAATTATGAACTTTTTGGGTTAAGGGTTTGTTTTGCTCATCATTGCCTCTCCATCACCTAAAACAGTGTCTGGCTCATAATATGCCCTCAATAAATATTTCCTTAAAAATGAAGATCATTTGTAATTAATTACCAAATATAACTCAGTTTCCACATAGAAAATTTTTGCTTTCCAAGAATTAAGATTTCAAGAGAAAGATGAGATTCAACATACTTGTATTTTACATAATCTAGTATGCCAATGTATTTTAAGGAAGTATTCATTTTTGACTGAGATCTTATGTTGAATTGAGGAGATGTACAGTTAGTTGTGCTCTTCTCTGGTAAACAACAAAAAACCAATAAGGAGACAATTATAAATAACTTCTTTAGTGTAGTCAGAGCCAGTCTGAGGTTACGGCTTTGTTACCAGAGTCAGCAAGTGTTCTCAAACCTCTGTAGGTCTTAATAGAGAAGAGCAATGGAAAGGGAGGAAGAGAGTACAATTTTTAAAATATGAGAGAATGGAAAAGACTCTGGGTATATAAAGGGACAGAAGACATCGATTACGAGGGACTAGGAAAAGCCTCACCAATTGAATCAGATTCCCCTTGTTCCTTACTTGGTCTTTTCAAGACCAGTGTCTGAGTTGCTGTCATTCTTTCATCTTTATCTCTGTTTCCATTTGTCTTCCTGTGCTTGCTATGACTCCTCCTCCTGCTGATGTCCTCTTACTGAATTTTAACAGGTATTGATCAGGCAGTGGTTGCTACAAGATCATTTCTGCTATGATCTTTCAATAATAATAATAATAATAATAATAAAAACTTCTTTTAATATTAAAAAAAAAAAAAAAAAACAAAACTCTGAGAATGGTGTATCTTAATCTTTAGTTCTTTTGTCTATTCGGATCCTAATAATCAACCAAAGCAGAACAGGGGAAGCACATATCTAGAAACAAAAACACTCATTTTGTATGGAATTGAGTAAATGTTTTTATCAATGAAAAGCATAATGCCAAGATAAAATTTTACCATGGGTGGGAGGGCAGTAGGCATTTTAAAGGTATAATTCATGTGTCCTTTGTTAATCATCTTAAATGTTTTCTGTTGAGTGGGCCCTAATAGTCAGGAGTGCCTATTTTATGGAGGAGGGAAATGAATCAAAATCAGTTAGTAGAAGTAAAATAAGTTGCTAGTAAATTTAGGAAAAATGGATGGGTAAATGAGACCTAGTGGAGAAGCACACAAAGAGGATAAGACTGCAAAATGTCTTCAATCTTTTGACGCAGGCTGGAGGCAAGTCAATTGACGAATTTGGAACTAAATTCTTGGTGATCCATTTCCTTTGCCTGACCACTCCTAGTTACTCAGGAGAAAGCCCTCATCTCATGATTAAGTTCTCACTCGGCCCCTCCTTCTACCTTTACATTTTGTAAAATTTCATACATTAAAACAACAACAACATCCATAAAAACCTCCCAAAAAACCCAGAGATGATAGTGCAGTAAGTCCCCGAGTTACTAATATCCAACTCATGAACAACTCATACATATAATGAACCTCCAAGTACCTGTCACCCAGCCTCAATAATGATAATTACATTGAAAAATACCACATATATTCTCAGTCAGGGTTCTGGCAAGAAATAGATTGTATACTCAGACAGGTCCATTTGAGGATTGTTTAATAAAGAGGTTGTTTATGAAGGTGTGTGTGGGGTTTAGGGAATCCAAAAAGGGGCACCCTGGAGCTAGTAACTATAGAGACTGTTACCAACTTTAAGCCAGAAAGGGCAAGAGGAAGGAGCAGTTACTGAAACCTAGAGAGACTTCCCATTAAGACTAGTGGCTTTTAGTAGATTCTTTCAACACTGGCAGCTTAGCATGAAGACAGACAGTAAGATAAATACTACAACCTTATACTCTTTCTGTTCTATTGGTGCCTCCTATTGGCCAAACTTCACTGGAATTCAGAGGTCAGGGGAATCTATTAATGCAGTTCACACATATGAGCCTTCTGGGGAACACAGTAGTGTGGTGAAGAATGGAGGGTGGATCTGGAGGGCAATTAAAACATCCAGCACAGCACAAGCAAAAGAAATAACTAATATTTAGAAGTGCAGAAATGTATGGTCATGCTTGGTATTTTTCAAATTGTAGATTATTATCTATTAATTAGGTATAAAATTAGGTTAGTGGGTAATAACTAGCATTTTAACAAAAGAAACAGAAAGAGTTTGATCCAAGGTGGTGGACTAGGCAGATATACTAACTAGACCATCTACAACAAAGACCCAGGAAACCAAGTGAAATGGGTATGAATAATATGGTAGTTAAGTTTGAGTGTTGCCTTGGCTGGCCTGGTTTTGAGTGGCTGGGCAGCTGGATATAGTTATTCCCCATGATGGCACTGGTAATCAACTCCATGGTGGAATCTACTGTGAGCAGCTAAGTAGCTGCCTTAGGGATGTGGTCTGCTTCCAGTATATAAGAAGTTTTGAGAAAGGTCTCTAGCTTTTTGGCACTCTTGGAACCTGCATTTAACTGAGTTTTCATTTAGCAGCTTGCCATGCTGGTCCTGCCAATCAGAACTAGTTTTGGAATTGAACTAGTGTCCTGCCATGTTGTTTGATAATCTTGGGACTGTGCCATTTTACTTGTTTTGGCCTTCAGTCTTTGTCAAACTCAGCAGCCCACAGCTGACTGAGTGAAGAAAGCCTCTAGCTTCAGTGAGCCAGGAGCAAGAGGCAGAGCAGAAGCCCAAGGTTGAGGGGCCTTTACCCAGGCCCTAGAGCTGGCACTTTGAACTTCTAGCTTCAAGCTTCTTAAACTGTAAGAGAATAAACTCTTGCTTGTAAAATACACCACTCGTTGCATTTTCTGTTACAGCAGCACTAGATAACCAAACATATAACAATCCTGGAAGATTGGAAGATGTGTCCTCCTAACAGACTGTGCACCAGATCCTCTTTCAATGGAGATTGTGAGAAACTCAGTGAAACAGATACAAATTATGATCCTGGAATAACTAGCATTTAATGAGGTAAAGTATTAGATCAAGTGAAGACAGGAAAGGGCGTAAGTTCCCAGGGCTGGGGGTGGGTGGGTGGGTAAGAGAAGCCATTACAAACCCAAAAGAAGTAGAGGAGAAAACAAAACAAAACAAAACTTCACAGTACCCACAGGCATTAAAGACACAGAGTAGACAGATCAGGAGGATTTCAAGGTGAAAAGCCATGTGTGTGTGAGAATACTGTATTGGGAAAGGGATCAGTCCTCCCAAGCTGCTGCAGAGTCTAGGAGGGAGTAAGAGAAAGGGAAGAAAAACTCTCACCAAATAAACAAAACTCCAAATTGGACCCACTGTAGTGGGCTCAAGTCCAACTCTTAGCAATCCTTTTTTAGCACAAAATGAAACTGAGGCCATTACCTTATCCTCCCTTCATTTTCCACCTTCCTCTTCCCCAGTTTTTCTTCCTTTCTATCTGATAATTTACCCCTCTACCTCTTCATCTTCTTTCATTTTTACCAAACCTTTATCCCTCTCACTCCCATTTTTGTTTTCTCTCTTTTTATTATATTCTTTTTCCTTTCCCCCTATTTCTTACCATATATTTTTATTTTATCTTTCCATCTCTACTTCTTCTTGGGTTTATTTTCTCTCTCTCTCTCTCTCTCTCTCTATCTCTTTCTTTCCTGCCTCATTCAATGGAAGAAACACATTAACCCTCCACTAGTCAGCCACATCCACTACAATGATCACCTGATCTAACAGATGAGTAACACAGATCCTGCACCATAGGATCAATAACAGAGAGTGGACAACACCTGCTCATTCCAGCTGCAACTCCTCTTCATGACACAGAGACCTGCACCAAAGTCCCCACCAGTTACTCAAACAACACAGAGAAAGTGGAGAATTACCTAGTACAGCCAAGCTAAGAACCAAAGAAGTACACCTGCTCCACACTTCCAGATATATTAAAAGAAAGTAAAACATCAAACCAGGGTGAAACAAATCAGCACATAACCAACAAATAAAGACAACAACTTCAAAATCTCTATGAGACATCAGACAACTTCAACTCAAGCAAAAAAACAAGACAAGATAGTAGAAACAAGTGTTCAAACTAAAGAATTAGGAAATATCCTGAGAAAAAAAAAAAAAAAAAAAGTTAGACACACAGTAGAACAAGTATCCAAACAAAAGAACAGAATATTATGAAGGATTGTACTCCAACATATTTGAAAACCTAGAAGAAATAGACAAATTTCTAGAAACACCAGACTTACCTAAACTAACATAGTCTGATATAGAAGACTTGAACAGACACATAACAAAAGAAGAAACTGAGTAGGTTATTAAAAAAAAAAAAACACTCCTCACACAGAAAAAGTCCTGGCCTAGATGGCTTCCCTGGAGAATGCCACCAAATGTTCAGGGAAGAGCTGACACTTAACCTATTCAAATTATTCCAGAACATAGAAAAGATAGAATACTCCCAAATTCATTCTATGAAGCAAGCATAACCCTGATATCAAAACCAGGTAAAGATATCACTGAAAAGGAAAACTACAGACCAATATCCCTCATGAATATAGATGCAAAAATCTTCAACAAAGTCCTAGCCAACAGAATCCAACACCATATCCCAAAAATAATACACCATGACAAAGTGGGATTCCTATCAGGTATGCAAAGATGATTCAGCATCAGAAAAACAATCAATGTAATCCATCACATAAATAATATAAAGGAAAAGAATCACATGATCATATCAATTGATGCAGAAAAGGCACTTGATAAAATCCAACACCCATTCCTGATCAAGATTCTCAGCAAAATAGGACTAGAAGGGAAATTCATCAACATAATAAAAGGCATACATGCAAAACCAATAGCCAATATTATCCTCAGTGGAGAGAGACTCAAAGCATTCCCCTTGTGAATGGCAACTGGATAAGGATGCCTTCTATCACCACTTCTATTTAAGAATGTAATGGAAGTCTGAGCTGGGCAATAAGGCAAGAAAGAAATAAAAGGCATTCAAATTGTCAAAGAAGTAATGCTATTGCTATCTGCAGATGACATGATCTTGTATCTAGAAAACCCAAAAGACTTAGCAAGAAAATTACTGGAACTAAGAGAATGGTTCAGCAAAGTGTCAGGATACAAGAACAACATACAAAAATCAGTTGGATTCCTCTACATCAAGAAAGAGATTTCTGAAAGGAAATGAAGAAAATAATACCATCTACAATAGCTACCAAAAAGATAAAATACTTAGGAATAAATCTTACCAGGGACACAAAAGACCTATACAAAGAAAACTACAAAACATTACTACAAGCAACTACAAGAGATGTACATAAATGGAAGAACATGCAATGTTCATGGACAGGAAGACTGAATATTGTGAAAATATCAATACTGCCCAAAACAATCTATACATTCAATGCAATCTCAATCCAGATTCCACCAGTATTCTTTAAGGACATGGAAAAAACAATAACTAACTTTATATGAAAAAGATAGAGACCGTAGATAAGCAAAGCATTGCTGAAGAAGAAAAAGTAGGAGGTCTCACACTCAGTGATCTAAAAACCTACTATACAGCCAAAGTAGTCAAAACAGTGTGGTATTGGTACAACAATAGACAAATAGACCAGTGGAACAGAATTGAGAACCCAGAAATAGACCCATCCGTCGATGGACACTGATCTTTGACAAAGGGCCAAATCCCATTGTCAGGGGGAAGGATAGCCTCTTTAACAAATGGTACTGGCAAAATTGGATTTCCACTTGAAGGAAAATGAAGCAAGATCCATACCTCACACCATACACAAAAATGAACTCCAGATGAAACAAAGACTTAAATGTAGAACCCTAAACCATAAAGTTTGTCAAAGATAAAATAGGGATAAACCTAGAGGCCCTAATTTATGGCAAAAATAGACTATCAAGTATAACCCAAAATGCACAAGCAATGGAAGAGAAACTAGATGACTGGGACCTTTTAAAAATTAAATTCTTATGTGCATTGAAAGATTTCTCCAAAAGAGTTAAACAAGAACCTACAGATTGGGAAAAATATTTGGCTATGACCTGTCTGACAAGGGACTTATCTCTAAAATTTGTAGAAAACTTTAACACCTCAATACCAAAAGGACAAGCAAGCCAATTAAAAAATGAACAAAGGACATGAACAGACACTTCACTAAAGAAGATATGCAGGTGGCCAACAAACACATGAGGAGATGCTTACGATCATTAGCCATTAAACCAAAAAACCAAACTCACTGCCATAGAGTTGATTCAATTCACTGTGACCTCTCCTTGGATTTTTGAGGTGGTATCTCTACTGAAGTAAATTGCCCAATCTTTCTTCCAAGGAGTGGCTGGTGGGTTTGAAACACCAGACTTCTGGTTAGCAGTCAAATGTCTTAGGCACTAGGCCACCAAATCAAAACAACAATGAGATATCATCTCACCCCAGCAATAATAGCAAAATTCAACAAGCCAGAAAGTAACAAATGTTGGTGAGAATGTGGATAGATTGAATCACACATTGCTGGTGGGACTGCAAAATGGTACAGCCAGTATGGAAAACAGTATAACATTTCCTTAAAAAATTTAAAATAGAAATACCATTTGATCCAGCATTTCCATTACTAGGAATATATCCTGAAGGGGTGAGATCCAGGGCATGGATAGACATGCAGACCCATGTTCATTGCCGCACAATTCACTGTAGCAAAGAGATGGAAACAACCTAAGCACCATCAACAGATGAATGGAGAGCCAAGGTATGGTACATTCACACAGTGGAATACTATCCAACATTAAAGAATAATGAAGAATCCACAAATCACCTCATAACTTGGATGAATTTGGAGGACATTATGCTGAGTGAAAAATGTCAATTACAGAAGGACAGATATTGTATAAGTCCATTATTATAGAAAGGCAAGGCAAAGTTTATGTAAGGAGCAAATTTACTTTCTTGGTTACCAGCCATGGGAGGAGGGAAAGAGAGGGAAAATTTCTCACTAATGAAAATGTGTTGATTTGGGTGAAGGGAAAGGCAATGTAAAGAAAAAGTGTGTGACCAGCACAATGACAATAGAGAAAGGAGGACACAGAATCATGCACAAAAGATACAGACAACAGAGGCAAATACTATTACTTGCACAATACTGCATTACCACTGGCGACAAATACTAGTCTATGGGTATATAGACAAGTGAGAGGATCAGGTGTGGGTAGACAAACAGAAATAAACCTATGACCAAGGATAGATTTGGCTAAAGATATTCTTACATATGTATTTGTGCTACAAAAATATCCATATACATTATAGATGTTAATAGGGACAAGGTTGGAGTAGCTTCTCAGTGACAACCAAACACCTTGAGGGAAAGAGTCCCTGGGCCTGTAGGCTCAGGACTATGGTCTCAAGCTCAACTGGCACAACATAGTACATAAAAATCTTGTTCTATATCCTACTTGGGTGAGAAGAGAGTGGGGTCTTAAAAGCTTTTGAGCACAATCGAAGATGCAACTATTGGTCTCCTCTAGTCTTGAACAAAGAAGAGTGAAGAAAATCAAAGTCGTATATGGAAACAATTAATCCAAGGATATGATAAACCATGAGGATCTCAGCCTGAGACCAGAAGAACTAGATGGTGCTGGGCTACCAATGCCAACTACTCAGAAAGAGATTATAATTGGAAATCTTGGATAGAGTGGAAAGAAAAATGTGGAACAAAATTCAAAAACACAAAAATGACCAGAATTACTGGTCAGATAGAGACTGGTGGAAGCTTTGAGACTACAAGCAGAATACATAGCCCAGGAAGATACACCCAACTACCCTAGGGAGATGAACCTTAGATCAATCAACCACGAGACATCAGAAGGGCAGCATTTGCTTAGAAAGAAAGCTGGACAGACAGGAATGCACAGATAAGAAGGGGACAGGGAAGGGGCAGTGATAAGGAAATGAGAGGAGAGCTTTTTATTATTGGGATTGTACTCAGGGTTGTGAAACCTAATGTACATGAACTGTTGAGAGTAAAATGAATCTGCTTTATAAATTTGCACCCAAATCAAAATAAAAAAAATTAAAACAAAACAAAAATAATCCTGGAAACTAGAACTTGAAAGGAAAGGTTAAAGAAGTAGACAAAACACTAATTAGAGCAAGAGATTGAACTAAAACTGGGAATAAGTAGGTATATGGAGCAGTAAATTACCAACTAGTCTGTCATAATGTGGCCATTTTGAATAATTGAAGTAACATTCTGATAGGGGCAGGAACCAGATCTGTGGCTCTGCTAGCTCAGGGCTTCACCTACACCTACATTGCTGATTGTTGACCAGAGAAATGTGATCTCCTCCTTCACCCTGCACAACCTCCCAGTGACTCGGTGGCTGGTCAAAACCCACCTACACTGCCAGTGGTGTGACATTTAAATTTTTTTTTTTCTTTTTCTTTCTTCTTAGTTTTTCCCTCTCCTCCTTTTCTCTTTCTTTCTTTATCTCCCCCTCTTTTTATGATCCAGTGGAGTGGGCAACCTGCCCCCTCCAACTGTCTCCACAGTCAGCAGTGCCTGCCCTGCCCTTCCATGGTTGATGGTAAACGCATCCATGGAGTTAGTGCAGTGATCCTGCTGCTAATGCTTGCATACATACTGTGCCATTTTAACATTTTCTCCTTTCTTTGTTCTTCCCTCTCCCCTTCTTGTTTTCTTTTCTTTCTTACTCTTCCCCCTACATTTTTTTTTTTTTTTAATTCTCTGGAGAAAGCAGCCTGCTGTCACTTCTATGGTCAGCAGCATCCATCACTGCCTCTCCACATTTGGCAGTGTATGCTTCCATGGGACAAGTACTGTGTTTCCACTGCAGTCATGTTTGGTGGCTAATGCTTGCACCAGTACTGTGACACATTTTCTTCATAATTCTTCCCTTTCTCCTTCCTTTTTTGTTTCTTGGTCTATACTTCTTTTAAAAAATTATTATTTATTATTTATTTATTAGATTTATTTTTGATCCAGCAGAGCAAGCACTCTGCCCCCACTGCCTCCGTGGTTAGCAGTGCCTGCCTCTGCCACTTCCATATTTGGTGTGCATGATTCTGTGGAGTGAGCCTCCAACCCTTTGCAACCTCAGTGGTCAGCAAAACCATTTACTGCCCTTCTGCGGTCAACAGTGCACACTCCTATGAAGCAAGCACCAAATTTCCACTACAGCTGTGTTTGGTGGCTGGTTCTTGTGCCAGTATTTGGCCACATTTTCTCCTTCTTGATCATTCTTTCTTCTCCCTTTCCTTTTTTCTTTTCTTCTTTTTTGCTTCCTCTTCCTCCTTTCTTTTTTTCTCCATGAGTTGGGAACAAGCAGCTCTATCTAGCCATATCCACCCATACCTGATGCCTCATCCATTGGGTAAGTGCCACCACTCAGTCCAGCACCACTAGATTGATGACTGAGAACAGCCAAAACCTTCCCAGGTTGCATTCAGCTTCTGTACAAGACCAGTGATTAGAGACTTGTGATCACACTTCCATCTACTACCAAACTCACCTGAAGACATGAAATGAGTGTCCCATTGCTGCCAAACTAGCATACACACTAGGACATCCACCCTGTTGCCCGGCTATATTGAAAAAAAAAAAAAAAAAAATGACATAAACCAGCATACAATCAACAAATTAATACAACAACACCACAGTGTTTCAGAGACTACACAAAACTTAAAATCACACATAAAAACAAGGCAAGGTGGCTCAACCAAGTGATCAAAATACAGGGCCAGAAAATCTTCCAAAGAAAGAAATTCTATTGGGACTACTTGATGAGGAATTCAGAAGAATTATACTCAGAATCATTTCACAGATTAAGAAAGAGATAAAGAAAAGCAAAGCCAACAACAAGGAAATTATAGAAAAAAATGAAGGAAAACAGACAAAATTATAGAAGAATCCAGAAAAACAGTACACGAACAAATTGACAAAATAAATGGAAAATTAGAAACCATACACAAACATCAAATAGAAATCCAGAAGATTCATACTAAAATTTCAGAAATAGATAACCCATTGGAAGGGCAAACAAGTAGAATTGAATCAATAGATAATAGGGTTAACAGAAATTGAAGACAAATCTCTTAATACTAATCTGTTAAAGGAACAATCAGAAAAAAAAAAAAATGGAAAAAATAAGAAGGAAGCTTAAGAGTTATGTGGAACATCACCAAGAGGAATTCTAGTCTTACATGAGACTGGAATTCTAGAAAAAGAAGAGGAAAAGAGCACTGAGCAAATTGTCAAGGACTTGTTGGAAAATTTCCCTAATATTATGAAAGACGAGAAGATATGCATTTAGGCAGCTCAATTTACCCCGAATAGTATAGACTCCAAAAGAAAATCACCAAGACATGTAATCAAACTTTCCAAAACCAAAAACAAAGAAAGAATCCTGAAAGCTTGGGGAAAACAAAAATTACCTATGAAGGACAGCCACCAAGACTAAGCTTTCATTTTTTGGCAGAAAGCATGCAGGCAAGAAGGCAATGGGATAATATATATAAAAAAACTTTCAACCAAGAATTATATACTCACCACCATTTTTCCTCAAATACAATGGAGAAATTAGGACATTTCAAGATAAACAGAAATTAAGAGAATTTGTGAATACCAGACCAACCTTACAAAAAAAAAAAAAAAAGAGTCCTACAGACAGATAACCAACAATGTCAGACAACAATCTGAGATTAAGTCACATGATAACATCAGCCAGAAATCAACCTAGATATATAATTCACTGCTGTCGAGTGGGATCCAACTCATAGCGACTCCTCCTTGGATTTCTGAGCCAGTATCACTATGGAAGTAGATCGTTCAACCTTCCTTCTGAGTAGTGCCTGGTGTGTTTGAACCACCAGCCTTCTGGCTAGCAGTCAAATGCCTTAGGCACTATGCCACCAGAACTCCCAGAAACTCAAACTCATTGCCATAGAGTTGGATCCAACTCATAGCAAATCCTCCTTGGATCCAAGCCAGTACCAGTATGGAAATAGATTGCCCAATCTTTCTTTCGAGGAGTGGCTGGTGGGTTTGAACCACCAGCCTTCTGGTTAGCAGTCAACTAAATGCCTTAGGCATTACACCACCAGCGCTCCCATAGATATATACATGTCAAAAATAAAATAATTCTATAAGACCGAAAATAAGGAACAAGGCATATCAATTTGTAAACTATGACAAATACAAAGCAAAATGAAGGAATATATAGTGGAGTTACAGAACTCTCAAATGGAGAAGAAGTCAAGATGATATTGAAATAGAATGTTTTAAAGTTGGGAAGATAATGATAAATTACAGGATAACCTCAAAGAAAATTGATAAGCATTTTCACCAAAATAAAAAAGAAGAAAATCATAATGACATAGTAAACATTAAAACAACAGCAATGAAGGAAATAATAAAAAAATCTGTAAACAAAATGTGCCCAACACAGAAAAATATATGGAACAAAGGAGCCATCCACACTACACACAAAAACACAAAATGACAGCAGTAAATTCATACTTATGTTGTTGTTAGGTGCCTTTGAGTTGGCTCTAACTCATAACTACTTTATATACAACCGAATGAAACACTGCCCAGTCCTGTGCCAGTCTCACAATTCTTGCTATACCTGAGCCTATTGTTGCAGTCACTGTGTCAATTCATTTAATTGAGGATCTTCCTCTTTTTTGCCAACCCTCCATTTTACCAATCATGATATCCTTCTTCCTCTGACAACATGACCAAAGTAGGTGAGACTAAGTCTGGCCATTCTTGCTTCCAAGGAACATTCTGGCTGCATTTCTTCCAGGACAGATTTCGTCATTCTTCTGGCAGTCCATAGTACTTTCAGTATTCTTCACCAACACCACAACTCAAAAGCATCAACTCTTCTTTGGTTTTCTTTATTCATTGTCCAGTTTTCACATGCATGTGAGGTGATCCAAAACACCATGGGTTGGATTAGGTGCACCTTAGTCTTCAAAGAAATATCTTTGTTCTTCAGCCCTTTAAAGTGGTCTTTTGCAGCAGATTTGCCCAGTTCATTGCATTGTCTGATTTCTTGACTGCCGCTTCCATTGATGTGGACTGTGGATCCAAGTAATATGCAAGCTTTGACAATTTCAATCTTTTCTTATTTTATTGTGATTCTGTTTGTTAGTCCAGTTGTAAGGATTTTTTTTTTTTTAATTTTGAGGTGTAATCCATACTGAAGACTGTAGTCTTTAATCTTCATCAGTGTTTCAAGGCATCTTCGCCTACAGCAAGCAAAGTTGTGTCATCTACATATCGCAGGTTGTTAACGAGTCTTCCTCCAATCCTGATGCCACATTCTTCTTCATATAGTTCATCTTTTGGATTATTTGCTCAGCATACAGATTGAATAAGTATGGTGAAAGGATACAACCTTGATGCACACTCTTCCTGATTTTAAACCATACAGTATCCCCTTGTTGTGTCTGAATGACAGACTCCTGGTCTATGTACACATTCCTCATGAGCACAATTAAGTGCTTTGGAATTCCCATTCTTCTCAGTGTTATCCATAATTTGTTATAATCCACACAGTCAAATGCTTTTTCATAGTCAGTAAAACATAAGTAAACATCTTTGTGGTATTCTTTGCTTTCAGCCAAGATGCATCTGATATCAGTAATTATATCCTTTGTTCCACATTCTCTTTTGAATCCAGCTGACATTTTTGGAAGTTCCCTATCAATATACTGCTGTAATGATATTGTTTAATAATTTCCACATTTGGTTGGATCATCTTTCTTTGGAAAGGGTACAAATATAGATCAGTCAATTGGCCAGGTAGCTGTTCCCAATTTCTTGGCATAGTTAAATAAGTACCTACAGTGCTGGTTTCATTTGTTGAAACATATCAGTGGGTATTCCATCAATTCCTGGAGCTTTGTTTTTCACCAATTCCTTCAGTGCAGCTTTGACTTCTGCCTTTATTACCATTGGTTCTTGATCATATGCCACCTCCTGAAATGGATGAACCATCAATTCCTGGAGCTTTGTTTTTCACCAATTCCTTCAGTGCAGCTTTGACTTCTGCCTTCAATACCATTGGTTCTTGATCATATGCCACCTCTTGAAATGCATGAACATTGACCAATTCTTTTGGTCCAGTGACTGTGTATTCCTTCCATCTTCCTTTGATGTTTCCTGCATCATTCAGTATTTAGCCCATACAGTCTTTCAATATTGTATTACATTCATACTTATACAGAATGCAAATGGATTAAATGCTTCAGTCAGGAGACAGAGAGTAGCATAATGGATAAGAAAACATGGTCATCAATATATTGCCCACAAAAGACACATTGTAGATACAAAGATAAAAATAAGCTAAAAATCAAAGGATGGAAAAACATATGTCAAACAAATAGTAACAACAACAACAAAAAAATCTGGAGTAGCAATATTAATTTTTGATAAAAATAGATTTTATAGCAAAAACCAGTAAAAGAGACAATGAAAGATGTTATATAATGATTAAAGGATCAATTGAGAGAGAGGACATAATCATAATAAATATCTTTGCATCCAATGAAAGAGTACCAAAATACATAAACTAACAGAATTGAAAAGAAAAATAGACAACTCCACATAATAGTAGAAGGCTTTAATACATGACTTTTGATGAAGAATAGAACATAGAAAGGAACTCAACAAAGATACAGAAGGTATAAACAACAGAATGAACCAACTAGAACTCACAGACATACATAGAACACTCTACCCAACAACAGCACTATATACATTCTCTTCCAGCACACACAGAACATTCTCTAGAATAGAACATATGTTAGGTCACAAAGCAAATCTCAATAAATTTAAAATCATTGAAATACTACAACACATCTTCACAGATCACAATGCTGTAAAATTAGAAATTGACAGCAGTACATCAAGGGAAAAAACAAAAAAATAGGGAAACTGAATAACATTCTGCTTCAAAATTACTGGGTAATCACAAAAATAAAACACTAAATATAAAAAAAAAGTCTTTGAATCAAATGAGAATGAAAATACAACATACAAAAATCTTTGGTACACAGCAAAAGCTGTGCTCAAAGGACAATTTATAGCAATAAATGCCATATAGAAAAGGAAGAAAGAAGACCCAAAACAACACCTTAATTCATCATCTCCATCTATTAGAAAAATAACAGTAAAGAAATCCTATAGTCGTGAGAAGAAAGGAAATAATAAATATTAGAGCAGAAATAAAAGAAACAGAAACAGAAAAGCATTAATAAGAATCAGCAAAACCAGAATTTGGTTCTTTGAAAGGATTAAATAAAATAGCAAAGCACTAACAAATTTAACAAAGGAAAGGAGAATGTGCAGATAACACTAATAAGACATGAAATAAGTGGTGTCACAACAGATCCAACTAAAATAAAAAGTATAATAACAGAATACTATGAAGAACTGGAGGAGCTCTGATAACGTAGTGCCTAAGGCACTTGACTGCTAACCAGAAGGCTG